>NW_010972439.1:401302-413014 GCF_000737465.1 Haliaeetus leucocephalus | reverse complement strand
ACCAGATCTTAAAACACCTTCCCTCCACCCCTCCCTTCTTCCCGGGCACAACTTCACTCCTGGATTTTCTCCACCAAGCCCCCCCAGCGGCACAAGGGGGACAGGGATGGGGTTTACGGTCATCACACGTTATTTTCTGCCACTTCACCTCCTCAGGGGGAGGGCTCATCACACTCTTCCCCTGCTCCAGCGTGGGGTCCCACCCACGGGGGACAGTCCTCCACGAACTTCTCCAACGTGGGCCATTCCCACGGGCTGCAGTTCTTCACGAACTGCTCCAGCATGGGTCCTTTCCACGGTGTGCAGTCCTTCAGGAGCACACTGCTCCAGCGTGGGTCCCCCACAGGGTCACAAGTCCTGCCAGAAAACCTGCTCCATGGGCTCCTCTCTCCACGGGGCCACAGGTCCTGCCAGGAACCTGCTCCAGTGTGGGCTTCCCACAGGGTCACAGCCTCCTTCGGGAACCCACCTGCTCCGGCATGGGGTCCCCTCTCCCCAGGCTGCAGGTGGAGATCTGCTCCCCCGTGGACCTCCCTGGGCTGCAGGGGGACAGCCTGCCTCACCATGGTCTTCCCCACGGGCTGCAGGGGAATCTCTGCTCCGGCACCTGGAGCATCTCCTCCCCTCCTTCTGCACTGACCTGGGGGTCTGCAGGCTTGTTTCTCTTACAAGTTCTCACTCCTCTCTCCGGTGGCTGTTTCTCACTCTCCCAACTTTTTTTTCCTTCTTAAAAATGTTATCACAGAGGCGTTACCACTATCACTGATTGGCTCGGCCTTGGCCGGCGGCGGGTCCGTCTCAGAGCCGGCTGGTATGGGCTCTCTCGAACACAGGGGAAGCTTCCAGCAACTTCTTACAGAAGCCACCCCTGTAACAGCCGCCCCCCCCCCGCTACCAAAACCGTGCCACGCAAAACCAATACATAAAGGCAGATGGAACATGTTCAGATTTGAATATTGTCATTAGTTTTTGATGTAAGCTTGAAATTGGACTTCGGGCATTTTTACCTGTTTTCAGCATTGAAAGTGACAGTGCAGTCTTGTATCGGTTTTTTGCTGTAATATTTAACATTGATGTGGTATACATTTTGAATTCCACAAGATAATGCTTCTTTTTACAATGCTACTTATAACGTAATTTCTTGACGGTCTTGTTCTGCTCTTTTTGCTTTCCAGTAGTTATTTGGCAAACTTCACAAAGAAGTTGAATATCTTTGAGGAATGCGTTTTGCTATATGGCAATTACAGCTGGCATGGAAGTGGCTCAGAATTATTGGTTTTATAGATAGCCTGTTTGGTTTGATTTTTTTTTTTTTTTTTTCATTTTTAGAGGGGCTCTGATTATTCTTTATTTTTACCCATGATGTTTACTGTGATCTATAATTTTCTTTCAATCAGATGCTAAGCCAGCTGGATTCATGTTTCAAAACAAATTGCCGCCTTTTCTTATTTTCAAACTTTTTTTTTTAATTCCCCTCTTTTTAGAAATCTTATAACTTGATAGGCACTTCTGATTTAATAAAACTCTTTGTTCTTTTGGGGGTGTTGTGGCCAAAATCTTCATTGTTTTTTCTCTGTGGGAATAAAATCCCTTTTTAAATTTTATTTTTCATTATGTATTCTATTAAAATGTTGATGAATTCTGCAGAGTTCCAGTTTCCTGGAGAAATTTCTCAGAGATGATCCTGTCTTGCACGCAGCTGCATACTCTGTCTAGCTACCTGCTTTTGCGTTGCTCTCCCACATTGCTTGACTTTCTCTTGCATCTTCCTTTGTGAATCTGCTATGTGTCCTTTGCTCTTAGTTTTTGCTTTCTCTATAGCTCCCTGCAGCTAGTTCCATTGTGGATGAAGGTTTTGCGGCAAAGTTGTCTGCTTTCTGATACAACATAGAGCATTGTAGATGACGGCGGTCTGTTTCTGTTACTTACAGAGCATTTTCATGGCAGCCTGTACAGAATGAGGATAGAGGTTGGGACAGAGAAATGTAGATTTAGCTATAAGGAGCTGTGAAGGGTGCACTGTAAATCAGTACGCAGTGCTTTTAGAGTCATTTATAAAACTTGGAAATAAGAAGGCAGGTATGTTCCTCCTTGAAAGCATAGCTGAGCCTCTAAATTGCTGCCGTCAGTGGATGCTGGTTTTAGGGACTCTAGGAAGCTTTAAATCAGACTGTAAGAGAAGGGTGGTGGGAGAGCGCCAAAGATACCGCGGTGATACGGCAGAGGATGAGGTGAAATGAGAAAGAGGACCGCAGCCGTAAGAGCGGCCACGTGGCGACGGGGAGGCCGAGGCTCTGCGTGCCAGTCGGCCGCGATCCTCGCGGGTGGCTTGGCCATCCACGCGCTGCCCGGGGGATGCCGGCGGTACCAGACTGCGCAGCCAGGAGAGGGTCGGAAATGGAGAAAGCGAGGGAGGGGAAATAAGGGATCGGAGAAGAAAAAGCATTGGTAAATCCTAAAGCAATGCATTGTGTTGATGTTGCGAAGTTGCTGTGCGTTTATGCATCTTGATGTTGGCTTTCCGTTGTGTTTGTTAGAAGGATCTGCTAGTGTTTGTAAAGGCGTTTGAAGATGAAAAATGAATTTCTGAAGATGCACTGATGCGGTCATTCCAGGCAAAGCTTGAGGCAGGAGCAAATGAGACTTTAATCAAGTTGCTGCTTATATTTGTATAAACCAGCATCTCTGACCTATTCATAACTAAGAGGTCTTAATATCATTTCACTCAAAAGACTGTTTTAGCTGATTTTTTTTTCTTTCAATCATACTCCATTGAAATAATGTCCTTGTGTAAGTAACCTTCCCCAATAAGAGGCCAACAAGAAATATGTGATGAGTTCAAGTTCTGTATAACCTGTGGCAATTAAGTTGCAATGTTAAGGCTGAAAATAAAAGGTATTAATGGAGATCGGATCTCGGCTTGCACACAATGGCGGACTTTCTGAATCGCTCATAAAATTGTAGCAATAGAATAATTTTTAAGGTGCTGTAGCGTCCAGAACTACTTTTTACTTAGTGTGTGGGGAGTCATAAGCTCCTTTGAGACAAGAGAGCACCATCTGGGGTGTGGTGCCAACTTGAAAAATACAGGTGGTTCAGGATTCCCTAGTCTGCTTCTCAAGAAAGGATAAGTTATCCAGCATAATTTCTAAAAAACAAAATAGCTAGATATTTGGAGTAAATTATCCCAGTGAATATTATCTATTACAGATGATCGTTTTGTTGCATGGAGCAGGGATAAGTTTTACTGTATTTGCAAGGTGAAGCCCGGGAAGAGGTTTGACGACTCCTCCCTACCTCTGAGATTTTTGTTTGAGGGAAAGCTTTGTAACATTTCTGATTCAAGGATCTTTTCAGCTTCCGTGACTAATGACTGAGCGCTTGAAAAAATATGTATTATGGCATAGATGTTGTTTTGAGTCCCAGCCTCTGCTCTAATGTTCAGTATCAGCTTTTGCTGTCCCTTGTGGGTGGTAGCGCAGCCAGGTCCGTGGGACCCTTCCAGTTGCCTTAAAGCAGATTTCTTTTGCGGAACATATTTTAGGGTAATTGCCTCCGAAAGAAAAGAATAGTCTTTGGTCTTCTCTGGTAAGCGTAAATGTTGGCCTGACTTGGGATCCTTGAGGAAGAAAAAACGGGAGTGCTGATTGGCATTGTAAAGCGGCGTCGTTTGTGTGAGAGGCCCTTGGCGCGGTACAAGCATCTTGTCTTTGGAGAAGCCTCTGCTCAATCAGTCAAACGTTGCTGCCAGCCCAAATAGCTCCGGCGAGGAGTCAATGAGCACTCTGTTCCGTTCCCTTTGTCTGGCCACGTTTTAACAAAGCGCCTGTGTTAGCAGGGTGGTGGAAATGCCATTCCTTGCCACAGTAATCTAAGTGGAGGCTACATGAAAAGTTTCCATCTTCAGCTTTTCTTAAAATAATGAAAGGAATTGTCTGGGGCAATGTTGATATGGAATGAAACTTTGAACTGTTGAGTAAATAAAGCCACTGAGCCTGTGTGCTTTGAAGTTTTGAAGAAGCCACTGTGAAATGCTTGGAGTTCTTCTTGCCTCTACCTGGAGCTAGAGATGAAGTTAGCTAAAAACCAAAAAAAATTAAAAAAAAAAAAAAAAAAAAAAAAGGCAGAATCTTTTTTATTCTTGTCTTTAAGGTAATCAAAGTAACATTGCATCTGACATTTAGGAACCAAAACCTGCGTATGGGCAGACGAAAAGCTGCAGAGTAAGTACTTGGGAAACTCAGTGGCCTTCCCGATGAGTGACAGGCTCCTGGCTACTGGGGCTCACGAGCCCCTGGCCTCCAGCCCTGCCTGCCCTGGGGCTCCGGCTCCCTGGGCTGTGGGCGCCCACCTCATCCCAGCCCACGACTGCTGCCATGCCGCCGCCTCCTCCTCCTCCTCGCAGCCTTCCCTGGGTGCCGGGCAGGGGGAGGTGAGCTCCCTGTAGCCCCCAGCCCCACTTGTGCCAAGGTAGCGCCGGTGGTCGGTCCGTCCCCATGGCAGGTTGTCCTTGTGGCAGGAACGTCCCGAAGGGTGGGGGAATGAGGGAGGAAAAGCCTGGCCCTCCTTTAGTTGGCCTCAATTACATTTATTTTTTGGCAGATTTAGGCTGTTTATAGTAGCAATTTCCTGATATTACAAAATGTGGGAGCTTGGGAAATTTGCAAATTGGAGAAGGCTAATAAATATTTTACTTAATATTTCCTTGCAAAAGCTTTTTCTCTGCCTGGAATGAGTCAAGTATGTGTGTCAGTGAAAATCCTCAGGGTTTTGGTGGGTGGTTTTGTTTTGGGTTTGTGTTTTTTGTGGTTTTGTGTTGGGGTTTTTTTTTTTTTTTTTTTTGGTTTGAGGTTTGGGTTTTTTTAATATCTCTCTCTCTCTAAAGCTATGAAATTGTATGAAAAGTTGGTTTCCTTGCAGACAAGACTTGTCATTTAAATCAATATAAAGGAGGTATTTCTTTGACCTATTTTATTTATTTTTTTGGTAGAGCTAAAATGGATCGAAGTAGTATAGATTATAGAGAAATTTCTGTCAGGTTAAGTTTTAGTGGAATACATTGATGTCTTGGCCAAAGCAGATGGATCATTGCTCAGCACTGGTGTTAGTTGCTCAGTATGGCATGTATGCTCTTAAGAAAGGATGGGAACAAAAGAAGCAAAGAGAATGCAGTATATAGAAGCCTGGAGAAAATTGCTTTTCCACTTAAGTTGTGTTAATTCGTAATACTCTTTTCTTAAAGATAAAAACATTGGCATTCATAGTGCATTGTTTTATTTTTTTTCAGTTTTTGATAGAGCTTACTTCTTTGTGCTTTCCTGAATATTTACTTCCAAGCAGTTTTTATGGTATTTATGAGCTTATTATTTTATGCTATTTATGAGCTCCATGTCATACAGCTCAGTGTTAATTTCCATATTCTTCCCCCTTTACTTGTAACCATCGTCCCTGTCCTTCAACTTCCATGGCTGCTGTCGTAACAGCTTGCTTGTTCTTCTCCCGTTTTCATTTGAGCATATATATTGTTTTCTTCTTATATGAAAAGATGTTTGAAGGAGAGCTGAACTACCACTTCTGAACAGTAGCTGGTAGAGTGAGAAGTCCGGTGGCAGCTGTCAATCAGGCTGTTAATACACTTGGGAAGACTTTCCTTATGTACTGTAATTTTGCAGCTACTGTGCATCAATACATTGTGGTTTCAGTCCCAGGTTTGAGGGTTGGTTTTCTTTGTTTTCTGTGTGTTCTTCATGTATGTTCTTCACATACTGTGTTTTGTTCCGTAATGTGTGAAGCCTTTCGTTTGGCTGGGAGGTGTCAGGTTTTCACTTTTGCTGTTCAGTGTAGTGGGTGGGCCTCTTCCTCTTGACCGTCCACCAGTTGCCAAAGATGAATATTTTGGTGCTGTTGTTTAAGACTGAGTTTTACATTGAGAAATCTCTTGTGTGTTTGGCTAAGTAGTCGAGACACCTAAAGCAAGATTTGCTGCCTTTTCTGCTAGAGTAATTAACCAGAATTTGTACTGACTTTAATCACACTAGGCTTTCAAGGGTGTGAGTAAATCTGAATCTCTCTCATCTTTTTCTAATTTCTGACTCTTCTGGAAATTGCAGTAAACAGGACAAGTAACTTCATAGAGTTTATTGAATTAAACTCTGCAACCACACATTGCGACTCTTTGATTCATTATTGGGAATGGATTGAAGTGTTATTGATGGGAAGCGAGTCAGGCTACGTGTGGTCCGTGCCATCAGCCCAGGTGCTTTAGTGTGTAACTGGGATTGCCCCTGTTCAGTTGCGGCGCTCTGGGGACAGGTGATGGAAGTTTTTTGTTCTGGGGAGAATGGGGAGCTGTGGTTGTACGTGTACCACCTCCACGCCGAGTAGACACTGCCATTCGTTCCTTTGAATACAAGCAGCTTTATATCATATAGACCGTGTAACATGGATGGAAAGTACTTTCTGCTACAGACAATTCCTCCATATCTCAGCAGCTCAGAAATGTGCTTGAACAGTACTTAGCATAATGCACGGAAAATAATATGTTTGTCAGAAACAGCCAACATGCATTTGGCACTTTTTGCTCTTCTCTTTTGCATTCTTTTTCTTTTATTATTTTCTCCCCCCAGGCTGGTGCTCTGTGGGGGACGCTTGTTTCCAAGAAACGAAAATGATGCTACAATATTGAAGAGCAGTGCAAAACTCAGCACTAAAGCTGCTCGACTAGTTGTAAAGTCTCAAGAAGGTTCATTACTTCACATTAAATAAGTTCTTTCACACTAGGTTGCAATTTCCTGCAGACTTGTTGCGCTCTCGCTAGGGGAAGTATTTTTAATTATCAATAAAGTTATTGAACTCCGTACTTGAGACCCTAAAGCAACCTGTCGTTCGTTCAAACCGAGAGGAGAAGGTGGTGGGGTAGAACCCCGGTGTTGCACGAGTGCCCCAGACCTTGGACCTCTCCCTCCCGGAGCTGCTGCCGACCCCAGCCTGAGCGAGGGGGGGTGAGACCAGGCATGTCCCAGGTCTGGCCGGCGTCCCAATTCCTTTCTTCCTAGAGGATCCAAGAATAGTTGATTGATACTCATTGTTGGTAATACGGACAAGTCCGTTAATAAAGCTCGTTGCTTTTAATAAAACTAGTCTCAGGAGCAAGGTGATTGGGTGAAATTTTGGGGTAAATTTTTATTAGAAGGAAATTTTTAACTGTCAGGGTCTTGGAGGCTCATGTGAAAATGTTTCCAAATGCCTCCCAAGACTTGAAATGAAATGGGAAGTAAACTAACCCCTAATTTAATAATTTTAAGATGCTTTGTTTTATTTTTTAAAAAAAATCTTAAAATTTCTGAGCAGCAGAGTTTGACAGCGTTGGGTAATGGCAAGCTTTGAAGATGTCGAATACCTTCACTGTCACGTATTTGTATCCAAAACAAGAGTAAGAGGCTGCAGCCTGTGGCTGGTCTCGGAGTTAGCACGCATTCAGAGAGAAAGCAGGGACTGTAAATGTGGGAACATTCTTCTGACAGCTTGGTGTTGTGTGGCTGAGCCGCAGCGATGCCAGATTTAGCAGCAGCTTTATTAATCTATGATAAATCTTATACTCCCTTGAGTCTAGGCAGGCAGAAAGCTGTGAACTGTACAGTGTAGGATCGGGGCAGCATTATTCTTCTGCTGAAGTTAATCACTCACTGCTCCAGCTGTTGGCATTGTGCTGCATTTAATGCTCACGAAGACAAAGATGGAAGAGAAGAGAGAGGAGTGTTCTTTGTCACACTCAGATTTATGTTATGATTTTGTCAGACACGTTTGGACAAACTTTTTTTTTTTATGTTGCTGAAATTTAGGACCAACTTAAAGTGAATCTGCTCTTTCTCATATTTCAAAGTGGAACAAGAAAATTTGATTCAGCTTCCAGAGGTTGAACCAGTCCCTACTGTTTCTTTATAACCACATTTCAGACTTGTCTGTCTGTGTGGTTTTTTTTTTCTTCATGACTGTGATGCAGCCAAGACAATCTCTTTTTCTTTCCTGCCATTCAACATCTCATTGAATTTTGACTGCAGTGAAACTAAACTTGTATCTCTGAGTTTGCCTCAAGCCTATTTATTAGTTCAGTTTTATTTGTGTCCAGATAGTGTCTTCTGAAACTAATATACTTGAATTGCTTAAGTGGGAGGAATACAATTCAATGATGCATGTTTTCTCTTGGACTTGCTGCCTATCAGGATTTCATGTGGTCTTGCAAAACAAGGAAGGCAACCATATCAAAGGCTCATAGTGATGCCAGGGAGATTAAAAAAATCCCATATCTGTTTTGTATTGAAAATGTGCCCATGCATTGGGAGCGTTTTCTGTTTATTGGTGTGGGATGCTTAACATTTCCACCAAGTCTCCTGAGGCAAGAGCAAGCAAAGCAGTGTGGGGACTGGTGTTGCCACTTAGCTTGCAAAAGCCGACTGTTTTTGCAATTCAGCTGCATTTAAAGGAAAATGCAGTTAAGAAATCCAACCAAACTGAACCAGTAGAGCTGTGTAAAATTAGTGAATTACGAGGGTCCGATGAACGCATAAGTAACTGCTGGTTCCCTCAGAAATTTCGTGCAACTCCACTTCTGTGTTGGAGGGGTAAAAAAATCTAGTTCCTTTGAGGCACAGGGAGAGAAGTAGCTGGCTGCATATAGAAAATGGAAGGAAAAAAGAGCTTTTAAATTAACGCTTAGTCTTTGAGAAGTGCACAGGAAGACCAGGTGAGCAGTCCAGGAGGCCTGCAGAGTCTGAGGTTGTTGACCATGTGCCAGAAGGCCTTCAGGCATTTTGGAAGGGGCCAGGAGAGTGACAGGAGGCTGAAGGAAATATTGGAGGGCTGTGAGTCTGGGGAAACTTTAGAGGGGTCTCAGATATTTTTTAATTTTTTATTTTTTTAAATCAGCCCAGGACTGAATCCAAGTTTCTAGTAGAGTGTCAAACGTGCAGATAAAGACCTGTACAGAAACCTGGCTTGTAGCTGCTCTTTCCATTTATGTATATATAGGTGACATGTTTCAGCCATTCATTAACCTCTTCTGGTCTAGTCCTGAAAAACTAACGCTGCAAATCTCCTAAATGTTACTGTGTACCTTAAAAGTAAAGCCAAATACAGGTGGACCTCCAACTCCCCAGCTGCAGCCATAGGGGCTGGGGAGGATGTCCTTCATCCTGGGCATGGCCAGTTTATTTTTGTCTTGGTTAATGTAAGTGAAAAGAAATTTTGGTTGTCAAAACATCACCGAGTGTCAAACCTATGCCAAATTTTTGTTAGTGGTATTCCAGCAGCCAAAACCATACTAATTCCCCATGCCTGTTGAGCTTGCAGGATAGGAGAGTGTGATGGGGCTAACTGGAGTCAGCTAGGAGTCACCAATGTCGCTGAAATCACAAGGAGATCGCTCTCGATCATTGATTTTTCTCGGGCCAGGGATCCCTTATGGTTGCAGTCTCGAACACAGGAGCTGGAGGAATTTTTTTTTCTTGACCACGTGAGGGGTGAGGTGACTGAGATATTTGTCCAGTGGTGTTAACAAAAGTTTACTTAATGCAAAGCGGAATTCTGATCTGCAATTGCCTTAATCCGCATTCCTCAGTTTTCACCCGACTGCAACCAACCACATACCAGCACTACAATAACACGCACTGATTGTGGGAGCGCACCTGTGTTGGGTAGTTTTTCTGGCCAACTTCTTGTTACTACTTTCCACTGATTTTATCTTTAGACCATAAATATTTTATTCCTTGCAAAGATTCTCTATGAAGGCAACAAATTTCTCTTGGAAAATGACTTTATCTAGATTTTTAAAATAACTTGCTGTTAGTTTGTTTAAGCCCCTCCTAAGACGTTTAGTTAGGTAGAGAGGTGTCTGAAAATGATAATACTTTCAGTTTTCATGGTTGCAGTATTATATCATTAAGAAATAAAAAAGGAGACAAAATTGCTGAAACAACGAACAAGCTATCAAAATGTGTGCTAGTGTTCTGACTGCAAACCATCAATTCTGCTGCTTGAATGCATTTTATGTCGTGAGGACTCTGAAATACGAGCAGCAAAAGAAAGCAAATTTTATTGAAGAATAGACGTAAGGTCTGCTAGAAATAAAGGCAAATCCTTACTGCTGGAATTGCAGTGGAGCTGGGATGTAATCTCTGTTCCTTAATAAAGGAATAATGTCAGTGTTGTCAAATAATGAATGTGAAATGAACTCTCTTTGTTCATTATGTCCACTTTTTTTGTGCTTTATATCAATATGTGTGTTTTAAATCAGCAGTATGCTTACAGTAACTGGTGTAGGTTTCATTCATTTTGTTAATCATTACTGCTTTCCGCTTCAGCTCCTTCTGAGTGAACTCAGCTGCCATCCCACTTGGTTCTTGAGTGGAGCCAAACTGTTCTTACTTGTCATTGATTTTTAATGTATGGTGACATAAGTGTCCAGTAGCAGATGAATAAGCTTTTTAGGAGTAGTTGGAGTAAATGATCTGATACTGTATGAGAGCTTTTACTATTTTATTTGACTTTTATTTGGTTAACAGATGTATTTAATTTTGCTGCTTTTCTGTAAATAATTATATTACTACACAAAACCAAATTTAGGAATTTTTCAGCAGTGAAAAAAAAAAAAAAATCTATGAATTCCCATGGCCTTTTGAGTCATCCTGAAGTGGAGCGTGCAACTGTTTTTAAGTTAGAGCAGGCAATATTTGCACAGGTCTTTCTGAAGTACACATACCTGCTATGTTTGCTGTATGAATGTTACTTTCTGGCTTGTAATGCTATCTACCTTGCAGAAGTTCAAGCAAATACCATCTTTTTCCATACGTAGTACAGTAGTTAGATCAGAAAACTCAGTGGCTTGTTACATTTGTCACTTATGAGCAGCCTGGTGGTGTTGGTTCTCTTAGTTTTGGTCAAGTTTTCTGTTTTAAATTTCATGAGAGGCATTTTAGACTTACAGCCTAGAGGTTCATGTAGTTTCATTGTTGTTGTTACAGAGTCTTCCCATCTTTGGCCTTTCTTTTCCCTTTCCCTACACACTTAAAAATCATGGATATTATTTCTGTATGTAATAAATTTCACTGCATAGATTAAGCCTCGAGTACCAGACAAATAAGAAATTCAGGTGAAAAAAATTTGAGTCCTGCCAACCAGGAGGACCCACCATTGGAGGCAAGGCTGATGATCAAGGAGTTAGGAAATTTGTTTAATGTTCTGATCTGGCTTTTTAGTTATGAAATCAATTGTAGAAGCAGCTGTCAGGATGATTGATGTGGGATCTGCATTTGATGGTACCTTGAGCCATAGGTGCAGTGAATTTGGCTTCTTCCCTCAACGGTGGAGGTGCTAACACCCCCAGCTGTGGCAGTTGAATTGGAAAGCAGACTAAGTGTCCTCTTCTTCCAGCACATCCTGTGGGATACACTCAGTGCGGAGAGAAGCAAGTAGATGGAGTACAGTGGCAGAGAAGCAAAGGGAGGCATCAAGAGGAACCACAGGGAGAAGTCATGGTAGGGAAGACTTCACAGAGAAATAGGAATAACAGAAGCAAGTTACATACTACAAAGTAAATATCTGTATTTTAGTATATTTTAGCATGTTGTTTTATCACCAGTAATGGTAGTGCTGCTTCTTAGCAGTGGCTAAAGCTGAAACAGCTGTTATCTGTTGTACACCCCCCCCCCCCCCAAA
>NW_010972439.1:310486-401292 GCF_000737465.1 Haliaeetus leucocephalus | reverse complement strand
TTCTCCCCCCCCCCCCCCCCCCCCCCAAAAAAAAAAAAACCAACCCAAACAACCCAAAACCAAACCCCAGACATCTCCACGTTGAGAGACAGGCATTGAATTTTAATGCCTGTGGAAATCCCCCAAAGGACAAAAAAATGTAATTATTTGCATCCTGGATAATTATCTATGTATTGATATTGAAGTGTTGTGAGCAAAGATCTTTATAAAAATCTGAGTCATGCTTACTACCCTAAGCGTAAAAAAAAAAATCAAAACATGTAATGCATTAGCTCCAGTCTACAGAAAAAAAGGTTTTGTGAATAAAGGGCTAGAGAATAAAGTGCAGCTTAGACATAGGCCAGTGACTACATAACAAAGATTTCTTTTGTAGAAATATCAGAAATTATATGTATTGTTTTTCTTAGTAAGAAGCCATCAAAATGTGCTCTGAATCTATACAGATGTACAAGTTGGAGTGAAAAAGATGAGCAGCATCACTTACCTCTTTGGGCCATCAGTAATTTTACTGAATGGAAAGAATTTCTCAGAGAGAGAATACTGAAAATGGTACCAGAATGGCATGCGTTACAAGACCTACAAAATACGGACTTCCTTAAACACAGTATTTGAAATATTGTGATATTTTTTCATCTTTCATTGCATGTTTGACCAGGCGATACAGTTTCTAGAAATTCGAGATTTCTTTCCCCTCTTGTTATAAGCTGATAAGGTGATCTTCATCCTTCCTCTTCTCAGATTTACCGAAGTGTTAACAGTACCAGGGCATCAGTATGCTGCTGCTTAAGCAATCTTAGGTCTTGCTTATAATTAAGGAAAAAAAAAAGTGGTAAAATAATGAATAGCAGGCAAATTCCAATACATTAAAATACTTCAGCTGAGAAGAAGGGAGAGTTTATGTCGCATTAGGGAATCTTGTTTTGTTCAGCATATATTATTCAGGGTTTTTGGAGACTACTTTTTGTAGTACGAAAACATTAACTGGAATAGTGTTTTATGTGGTTTATTCTGTATGAGGTATTTCATTCCTGGATATTCCAGTCATGATGATATGCAATATGCTGCCATCTCTTGTAAAAATCAGAAGCAACCAACCAACTCCCTTGAACCCAAAACAACCCCCCCCCCCCCCCGCCTTGATTTTGTTTTAGTCTAAAATGTATATGATTTATTCCTAACAAAATGTGTGTACGTGAGCATATATACATACATAGAGCACACCCTACATAATTGCATATACATATGCACAGAAGCACGTGCATTAATACACCATGAAACAATTGCACTCAGGTAAAGCCTGGATATAAATCATGTTTCAGTAGCAGCCACTCTGTTTTTGTCAGATTTCTGGAACTGCTGGTTAGGTATCATGGAAGAATGTATCACTTGGTAAGTGATACCATCATTATTTATAACATAAACATGCACCTCTACCTTTGCGGTCTTTTGGCATATATTACTTGAAAGATTGAACTCGCGGAGGAGAGATTCCTTAGTAAAAGTATTTCCTTACCACTGTTGAAAGTCTCTCCCTCTAAATCTTAACCTTATGGAGTTCTTGGAGCTTGGTATAAAGTTGAATTTATCATCTTTTACTAATGACTAGGAACTTAAAAATTAGCATTTACCTATCTTAGAGCATAGTTGTGTATTTTGCAACATAAAATTCTAATGCCCCTCTGGAAAGTTGGTATTAATAAATCTCTCCAGAGCGGAGGACCATTTTGCTGGAAGTAAAATGTATGTGTAAATCATATGCGATGTAAGCTATACTTCATTTTTCTGTCTTCCCCCAGCCAATCTCTTTCCTCCGGGCCCCCCTATTTCTGTTTCATTAAATTCTTAACTTTCAATTTTCAAGATAGAGTGCTTTCATGATCCTGGTGAGGATTCAGTGGAAGTAACTAATGAAACTTGCCTGTCAAATATTTATTTAAATCTTACTTATGTGCAGAGAATGAGTTCATAAGGGGAGCTATAGTTGAGTGTCTGACCCTCTTGAGGAGCTGACAGAAGACTTCTAGCAGAGTAGCAAAGAATAAAGGCTACGAGCTGAAATGTTAACTCATAGCACTGCAGAATATAGATGCAGAATGGGGACACTGGCTTAGGTGGTGCTGTGGTGAAGATGTTGATATGAACGCAGCTCTTAATTACCAATTCAGAGAACCATAAGTTCTTCTGTTGCCTTACTGTAATGTAAACGGCAAGAAGGGGATTGGAGAGGATTAAGATACAATAAATAGTCTCTAGAACCTAACGTCTTTTCTAAATGTATGAAAAATATCTAGGATCATAATCGTTACATGCTTATCAAAGGATTTATTTTTATCTCTTTGGATTGCTTTATGTAACTTGTAGATAGCATTTCAGGCTTGGAGAAAGAATTATATGGTGCTTGTCTCCTGGAGGACCAAATACATAGAAGACAAGTAGCGTGCTGTTGAGGCTTGCATATTTTGTCCTTTGACTGGACTGCCTTCCTGAAGTCTGGTAACAGGGCCAACATGGGGATGTTTCACTTTATTTTTGAATTCACTATGGCTGAGGGTAGATATCCTGCAAATCTTTTCAAGTGGAGAAAAAGAAGCTTCATTTTTCAGTAGGCTTAGTTTCGATGCCTTGAGTACTAGAATTCACATGGCTTCTTCAGTTTTTTCCTCCGCTTGTTTACTAGCGTGAATAAAATATCTCTGTAGGTGAGAATGATTTTTTGCTTTGGTGCTTGGTCCCATACTGGGGGAGCCAGAGGACAGGGTTTGGCTCATCCCTACCTTACAACTCCCCAGAATAAATTTGTCTAAAAATTTAGAATTCAGACTGGTAATGCTCTGAGTCACTGGAGACGCAGCTTTTCCATGAATGCATCGTATACCTGCTTTATTCAGATTTCTTTATCCAATAACAGTTCAATTCCCTTAGCTGACCTGAGAGAGGTGTTAGTTACCTTTATTTGTGAGGAGGGGGGTTAGTGGTAAAATATTTTACTTGTTTGTGTGCAAAAAAACCCAAACCAGCAACCAACCAAAAAAACCAACTAGCCAACCAAAAAAACTTCTGTCATTTAGTCCCCTGTTCAGTGAATTTCTGGTGCCTTTTAAAGGCAAGGTTATAGGTGTCAAATTTGAGTTGGTTAAACCAAATTTGACTTTGTCCCCTATGATTTCTTAAAGCAGATGATAGTGAAAGACTGAATTTGCAGGAAAATAGATTTTATTGATAGCTCTGATTTAGGAATCTCAGAAGGTCAAGCTAATTGAACTGAAGAATTCAGAGGCATTCCAGCTTGCATATCACATAAGAAATTCCTATTTATGTTATAGTATTATGATTAATTGTGCTAGTATATTTCTTTGTTTTGGACACTAGGAAAAGCTCTAAGGCACTTCAGTGTTTTGAAATGAATCACTACAAGTTTTGTTTACTAAGACCATGGACTATTAGATACCTAGTTTAAAAGAGAAGCCTCAGCTTTCTTCAGGAATTTATAAGCATTGGAAAGACTTCTCTTTTTTTTTTCTTTTTTTTTTTTTTCCTCTCTTTATTTTCTAAAGAATCCTTTGCTAAAAGTCCTAAAGAAAAGCCACAAATCTCTTGGAGATTTACTGGTAGTTATCGCAAGAATGATAAAGGTCTGCTTATATCATGACTGCCCTTTTATTTGATGTTGAGTGCCTATTGGCATAGACCCCAGATACTGACTGAAACTCCACATGTGAAACCAAATAATTACTCCTGATAGGGATAATATATCAGCACTAGGACACTGATAGTGGTAATTTTCCATGTAATTTAGATAGTAGATAACAGCACTACAGCAACTGATAAATGATTAGCTTAAGTCCTGAAATGAGGCACATGTGTGTTTTCTTAGTTAGGTATGTGAGAATTAAAGGTAATTTTTATTTATGCAGGCCTGTAATTTAGACCATGATTTTGTGAGACAGGACAAGAATAATGTTTTTTTCAGCTCGCTGCTAAAGATGCCCTTCATTTTCCTTCAGTACTTCAGAGCATGTGGAGAGAAAAGGCAAACTCTACAGGTCTTACACAGATGTCCCTGAGTAAGATAGGAGTATGTATACCCCCTCCTCGGTCTGTAGTGAGTTTTCAGACATCCTCATATTCATAGGATGCTCTCTCTTCTTATGCTGCTTCCAAACCTGAATTGGAGAGGGAAGGAAATGTCTGTCTTCTTGCTTTTACTAAGCTTTTGGATGCATGGAAATACCCAAGGAATGGGATTAAAGCTCTCCCCGCTCCGTGAATCCTCCTCATTCCCCCGTAAATCTGTGTCTGGTTATTGTTCATGAAGATACAGTAAACCATTATCTGTCTTAATCCAATCTCTTATCTGCTAGAGATCAAGATGTGCCTTTGGATGCTGGCTGATTATCCCACATCTGTCTGTGATGGAGGTCTTGCAGCTGGCTCTTGAGCAGCTGGGCTGTGCAGCTGTCAAGTGATAATGCCTTCTCTCTGATTTAATATAGCAATTTCTGTCTTCCTCAGTTTCAGTTTTGCATTGTGAACCGATTTTCACTTAATTCTGAAATGATGAGCAAAATCATGTATAAAATATTCATCATGCAGCCATGATGCATGATGGCTTTAATGCAGCCAGATGTACTTCCTTGATGAAAGCAATGAGCCGGAGGTAATGAATTTATTAACAAGATAGAAAATCGATCCTTTGCCACACAAGCTACCTACTTGTGTACACTTGGAGCATGGAAACTGAGTATTTTGTATGCCTTTTGCTCCCCGTTTAAATGATTTGTTTTCCTGATAGTCATTGATTTTTGCTATGAATTTGAATGAGTTTATATGAGGAGGGTGGTAAAAGGCACAGAATAAAACTTGAAATTAAGCCAGTAACGGATGTTGTTAACAGAGGCATTACCTTCGTATCATTTTTTTGATATATATTTTCTTCTCCTAAAATGTGGCCGGGTCGGGCTGTAGCAACCCAGTCTGAAGGTCTGTCTGTGTTTGATGAAAAACAGAATATCCTGTAAGAGATGTAGAAAAATTGCAATGAAAGAAGCGACGTGGAAGAAAAAGCAGATGCAAACAATTCTTTCAGCCACCCACACTGTCACAGCAAAGCTTCAGGAGGGAAAGACAGAGGTTTTGGATTTAATGCGGTTTTGTTCAGACCTTCAGGGAAGAAACATCTAGGTCATATTATAAGGGCTGTGTAGATGCTTGTGGGCCCAACAGTGATGCCCTTACCCGTGCTGCGTAGTACCATTCTCCCCACTTAAGTTACTGGGACTGCTTAAACAGTGCAGCACTCTTCAATACATTTATGAGTATGAAAGTCATACTTTTTGCTGCAGAGGTGTTTTTTGGCAGAAACGCTGCTTTTTGAACATTTAGGGGAGAGACGTGTAAAAATGGTGTGCTTTGTCCAAGCCACCCAAAAGGGCAATTGCAGCTGAAGCAGAGAGGAGCAGTCAGACTAGACTGTATAATCACTTCTTACAAATCTTTTGGCTGCTGGAAATGTGATCAGTCACCATAAATCCCGTTTTATATAAGGATAATAAGTAGAACTCATTACAGCTTTTTGGCTGTTCGTGTTTCGCTGCTGGCTATCGATATGTGACAAGGCAACATTAATCTTGTCTCTCTGGCAGCCAGAGGAAGAAAACCGCACATGGGCATCCAGAGGCTGCAGAGGAAGCACAGAAATACACACACTGGAAAAGGTGGAGAGGTCAAGTTTAGCATTCAAACCCTGCTCATGACTAACTTAAAATATTACCCTTCAGCTGCGAAAGGCTGGATTTCAGCAGCAAATTTGACCAGACGGACCACACAATGAAGTCATCAGTGCTGAGACCCACCAGCTTGAAAAAACAACAACCCCTGGTGTTAAGACAAATGCTTTGAAGAGTGGTTGATATTAATCAGGTGGTGCTACTGGTTTGGAGTTCGTTAGTCATTCCGTATGAATAAAAATGCTGATAAAGGACATAACAACATTATAGAGCCAAGGCAGTTTTGTAACACAAGAAGCCACAGATCTGAATCCTACTTAGGGAGAATTGGTCAGGGTCCATTTCAAAATTCCTTAAGCCAAATGCGTCTCTGGGCTAACTCCTTTGAAGTCACTGGGGTTACACAAGGAATTAATTTGGCCCTTCGGCTCCGTATGTTAGCAGAGATCTGACTAGCAATCCTGCTCGCCGTGTTGGAGGTTTATCTTTTCAGTGTGGTTTCCTCAGAGGAACTCCCAAGACAACCCATTGCATTCCCACTGTGGGCAGCGCTCGTCTTCCCCACCCTCTCTTCCTATCTGTTTCTTAATTGCTGCATTAACAGCTGAACAGATTTTTTTTTTTTTTTTTTTAACTATCACGTACTATGAAAATATCTCCTTTTTTGTTTTGAATGTTTGCCTACAACTGTATTTGGTAATCTGAATCGAATTTCTAACATGTCAAAGCTGGGCACGGCCGTGGTTCACTGAGAAGTTAAAATTTGGTGTGCCTGGCTGCGCTCGGACTGCAGTGCACAGGGTTGGATCCAGAATGGCTTCAACCTGACAGAAGTGCAGAGTCTGTTTCTGTCCTCATATTCCTCCCAGCAAGCAGTGTTTGTCCAGCCATGTGGTGAGCTGGACCACGGAACCAAATCGATTGAAAATTAACCCAGAAAGTCCATGTTCAGGTAAATCCATTAGCTGCCCCTCAGCAGAAGAAGATGTGGTAGCAGAAATAGAGGGCTGAGAGCTGGCTGGAGGTGACTGCCAGCGCTGGGCATGGTCTCCGGTGCCCTCTGTGGCTCTCCTGACCATTGAGAAAGAAGGGGAGGAATCTCCAGCCACCTGTGTTTTTTGCGTTTGGGGAGGCTGCTGAGTTTTGTGTGTCCCTCATCTCTGTCAGTGGCTGTTAGAAGGGGTGACAGGAGGAGGAGAAAGGCCTGGCAAGCTAATGGTAGTGCAGAGGAGCTGCTGGTGGCCGATGGTGGTAGTCCTGGCAAAGCGAGAGGTGCTCGGGGAGCTCATCTGGTAGAGCTGTGGGATCTCAAGGGAGAGACTTCATAGCATGTGTGGTATTCTTGATACAGCGCTGAAGAAAATTTTCAATCACACTGAAGGAATTTGATAAACTGAAGCCATTACTGCTCAGTCATTTCTTTCAGCATTTCTACCGTGTTACAGAGGACAGTGGATAGTTGACTCTTCCAAGCTTTAGAGTTCAGAAAATGTCGTCTTTAAAATAAAGCACCATTTCTAGGATGTCTAAATAGTACAGCAGGTGTTACTGGAAATAATATGAAATAGATTGCTCTACCAGTCTGTATCTAAGTGAGAAGAAAGTTGTGATTGAAAAAAGGCCTGTTAATCTTCCTGTGGTGCTCTCTTGTGCTTTTGCAAACTTCAGATCATTTAAATTCTCCTCACTTTTTGTACAGCAAATATTTTAGGTCTGAATCTGAAAGAGATTTATGCAGGTGCTTAATTTTAAACATAAAAGGGGATTACGCATGTGCATGAAGTTCACTATGTGAGTAGATCATGGAGCTTTATGTAGGGTTAAGGTAAGCTCCTGTGATCTTCTGTGTGCGAGGAATCTTTTGTGTTTCCTCTGAAGGCATCTCTGCAGAGTGGTCTCATATGCAAGACCTGAATCCTTCACCTGCCAACCTGATAAATCTTTCCTTAACACAGATGTGTTGAAAGGACAGTGCGAATCTGAAATTCCTGAGAATGACCACAAAGACAAGGTTAACCCTTGTTTCTAGAGTCAGCTGAGCTCTGCGTCTTGATTTTTAACATTTGAGTGAATCCCTGATGAAAACAAGAACAATTACATCTGACTTTTGTGGACATTTAGTGGCTGACAAAGCTCCTGTCCTCCTCTGCTTGGCTTTTGAACTTCCAGGGAAGGTTGGACTCTGCCTAGGGATCCGGGCAGCTGGGTGCCACCAGAACTCTTTGGGTTGAAGTTTGTTTTGCTTGTCCAGGCCTTGTTGGTGGTGGCAGCAGCACTTGCAAGGCTGCAGGGCTGCAAAAATGACAGGATAAATTTGTCTGGACTGTGTGAAACCTCTGGAGTTTTGTCTGCCTTTGGTTTTCCTATGGTTTGATCCTGTGTAGTTCCACATTCAGTGTTGTGGACGTTTGCCGAACCCTTCTCGAGCGATCGAGTGAATTTCAAGGGGTGCATTGGGACTTCGAAGGGATGATAGTAAGAAATTCAGTCAAATTTTAATTTAGAATATTCAGGTTCTGAGTTGTCCCCAGTCCGTTTGCTGCTGTTTAGCTTAGTATATTCTTGCTTCCACCAGAATTATAGATATTTTTGCTGACCTTGGAAAAAAATGCAGAAATTATGCAAGAAATGATGGTTATGAAAACTTATATGCAAAATTCTCTCTTAGATATAAAATAAGCTGGATCAAGTAGGGGAAAGTTGTGGAAAAATAACTTTTATTTATAGCATAATCTTTTGAAGGTTCTTCCTACCTGGAAGGTAAAGAAACATTTCACTAAGAAATGAGAATACGTTTGTTTTGATACAGTTTTTACATAATGACCCTTGGCGTATGTGATGGGGAAATACACACGCTGAAAGAGAGGACTGTGGCCTGCCACGGTCTGATGTGGCAAATCTCTGTTGATTTTTAAAGACATAAATGAACTTGGGTTTTCAGAAGTAAAACATCAGTGAGCGACATCTGAAGCAAAGTTGGGCCCTGAAGTTGGATGGGCTCTTACAGAGCTGGCAAGAAATCCTCTGGCAGGCTTGTTTGCTGTAATTCTGAGGAATTTATAGACAGTAATTGAATACAGTAGTGCACTTTTTTTTAATTAAGTGCTCTGTCTGGGCAGGTATGGAGAGTATTTTGAAAGTAGAGGACAACCACTAAAAGATATGATAAAATGCCTGCCGATTAGAGTTTTTCAGGATGACAGCTCACTTGTCACGGTTGACAAGCGGCTCCTCGTGGCGCTGGCTCTTGGAGCTCGTTCTTCCAGTACTGCTCAAAGCCTGGACTAAATGGACCCCTTCTCCAAGGAGCGGAGCTGGCTGTGGGTCAGCAACTGCTGCCTGCTGGATTCTGAGCGCTTGAGTACGCAGCCATCCTTGACCGCACCAGTACTTGCTGAGGTTTCGGCATATCTCAGGGTCAAGTATTTGTATATGCGCCAAGGCCTGGGCTCTGCAGCCTTTGCTTTCCAGGTAGGAGCTGGTGTCCCCCCATTCATACGTAAACTATGCAGACAGCAGCATTCCTTACATTGTATGAGGCATTAGTGCGCTTTCCCTTTCTGCTTCGGGATAAATACATACCCCAGATTCAAGTTGCAGCAGGTATTAAAAAATTAAATAAGGTCCCTGAAATCGTATTTATTAAGCACGTTTGCACGTTGTGTTTTGAAGAGCGTATGAAAGTTGAGTTAAAGGCTCATGTCCTCGAGTTTTTGTTTATAAGAAAATCCACTTTGGTTCACCTTTAAAGGGGAGTGAAAATGAAAGTCTCCTATTGCTGTATCTGATTTTAGTGTTCCTAGCAAAGTTTGTTAAGCTTTGTGTGGAAGTTACGCTAAGTTGCTCTTATTTTAATTTGCATGCATGTTCTGCAGAATATTTTTTACTGGAATGTTATTAGACAAATGACTGAAGGAATTTTAAATATAAAGTAAATCTGCATAAATTAATATAACTTTCACCAGAGCAGCATAATGGCGAAGAGAAAATCATTGTTGTTACCCAAGATAGATGGGCATGGAAGTGTAATTTAGTGGAACTGATGTATGCAAACCTATGCGTATTGGACTGAGACTCAGTGGACCTGGGTTAACGTTCATTAAATGCTTCCTTCACTGGGTCTCATTTCAGATTGCACAGGGACAATGTCTTTCCCTGAGAGGTATTTTAATATATGCTGCTTTCCTTCTTGGGTAACAATTGTTATTCTTAGCAAGTCAGAATTTGTACTTCTTGTGAAAACAAAAGCAATTAAGGCAATAACAGCTGAATTAACAAATGAGTACTTAATTACCCGTACAAGCCAAGGCTGGAGAAGCCCAGGAGGATGCAGCCCATGTGCATTCCCTGCCAGGGCACCATGTCAGTGTGTGAAATGCCATTATCAGAACTGCTAGGTTAAAACCAGTTTTCAAAATGTAATCTAATCTTATTTATATATGGTGTCTTGATGCAAAAGCCTCTTGAAATGTGGAGTACTCCATTTTTCTGAAATAGCCCTTCGTGCATGAAACATTTAGAAATGTGTTTAGCGGAGCAATTTGTTCGTATTCTGCTCTCTTGCCTTATATGGCTCTTTTGCAACTATATGCTAGATTGAAATCTTAGACTATGCTTTGCTTGTAACCAAAAAAGAATGGCTTCTTATCTTTTCTGGAACTGCCATTCTGTTCTGTAGCTTACTATGTATTTTTTTGGAGTAGCTATTAATCTTCTTTCTGTGCTGTTTTCATTTTTCCTTCACACTTGTAGAGTGGCTTTTCCTGGACCCGGTGTCATGTTCAGCTGCTGACACACAATTCCTGTGAGCTTCAGTGAGAGTTGTGTGAGGCTGAACAGGGTGCTGAACCTTAAATGCTCTTTGTTTTTTGGGTTTTTGCAGTAATTTTCTAACTGTTGAACTAAGAATCTTTTTCTCATAATCTTTTTTTTTATATTTTAATAAATGTTTTGACTGTTCTGACTTAAACCAAAACTTTGAGGATGATGGTAAGAGATGTCTTTTAAGAGGGTAGGAGTTTCAAAATGATACTGTAGTGTAGTATACTTAATAATATATTAATATATTATAGTATGCTATAGCATAGTATAACTCCTTTAGTTGCCAAAGCCTAATGCTAATATATAGTCAATGGCATAGTAACCCTTGGAAGAATCAAAAACAGGAAAAAACATGTTTGAAGTAATCAGTGATTTTGCAATATTGCACACTGGAATGACCAGTTTTTGTGTTCAGGTGTGATATTTGATGAAATTATCGTTCCTAAATAATCCTAGCTGCGTTGTTTAGGTCTTATTTTAGTCATTTAGATACATACTCTAATTGGAGATTGGATTTAAGATACAGCTACAGCAACTAAATCTCGTGACATGTTTTTATAACGTTTTTTTCAAGTTATCATTACGTGTATCTACTGAAAGGTAAAATCTCAGGAGATAAATTTTCTGTCATTATGAGATAAAACCTTGCACAACTTTAGCTTACCTGAATTGGAAAGAAGACACTTCCACCCCACCTTGGTTCCAAATTCAGGGGAAAAAAGTACATTTTTGGAAATTCTAAGTGCAGCTCATCCCTCCTAAACAAAATATTTTAGTTCCCGTATTATATTGCATGAATTTTTTTCTTCTGTTTCCCTCCCCTCCCCTCTAGAAATAGTAGTTCCTCCTGAGGGTTGTTGCTGCATTAATTTTGAAGTCGTTTCATTCAGGGTGGCTTTTGCTCCTGCCAAAACCTCCTGACAAAAATCAGTCTCCTAAATTGTACACCTTCTGAAGCCCTTACACACATCATCAACATGGATCTGTCATCTTCCAAGGTCTTTTTGTAGCATGCTCCAGAGCCTGGCCAAATGGGTCAAGTCTGTCCCTGTACTGAAACAAATAAACAAGAAAAGCCTCCCTTTGATCTAAAAAGAAAGCTTAGAAAGACAGAAATAATCCTGACGGGCTCCAGAGCGTTCCCATCTCAGTTGCCTTCAGCCCTGCCCACACAGCGAGGGAAGGACCTTCCCGCCTGCGGCCACCTCCAAGCCCAAGCGTGGAATACAGCCTGGGGGATGCGGCCACGCAAAGCTGATGTTTAGAAATGGGGACTGGTACTGTCGCTCTTACTTCACCCGTTGCCAAGTTATACACATTCGTGTTGTAAGCTCGTTGGGGATCCATGCTGGATCTGTACGGTGCCCATCTCTGGGAGGGAAAGAGGACAGGAGTGCGTACGGAGCCAGGTTCGGTGGCTTGGGTTCATCTCCAGTCTGCCCCTCAATGAGGTGATCCATCAGATGGATGCCGGCGTGGGGTCAGAAACCAAGCGGACCAAGAAAGTGGACCAGAAACCAAGAAACCACTGGACGCACCAGTTTCCCCTGACCCTGCCTGCCCATAGCACGTGTTGCTGTTTTCATTTGGCTTTGGTTTTGTCTCAAGAGGAAAGGTGATGCTTACGAAGAGAGGCTATCTAGAACTAGGATGGTCAAAACCCACTCAGCTCCCTTCACGCACCTGGCTGCAAAAAAGATTTTGGCCGTATGAGTGTGAAGTATCCCTGAGCATTCTGAAAATGAATGTGTTTTATAGGCATTACAGACTGCCTTCATCCAGCAAATACTTAGGCTGAGAGTTTGCAGAAGCCGACACATTGGCCCTAATTAACTGGATCCAGTCCATGGTCTTCACGTCACTTGGCCTTATTAAATGTTTATGTGCATCTGTGAAAATTCCCCATACTAAGACCTCATTCTAATCAGTGTCTAAGTATTTCAGACCAAGTAATAAATGAGGCTGCGGAACCAGTACTGACTAAACGAGATAAGGATTAGATTGCCTGTGCTTGGTGATGAGTGAATTATGATTCATGGGCTGGTGAGGCTGGCTTGCTGGTGCAAAATGAAATAGCTGCTAAGTGAAGAAAAAAATGTTGAAAAAATGTTATTATAGATAATCAGTGATCAAACAGCTTTCATATGCAAAGGCTTTCTCTTATTATCATGCTGCAGAACAAGACCTGTGTAAATATCTGGTTTTGGCCAGAAGCAGTTTAAAGAAGAACAACTCACTCAACAGAACAGAAAATGAGTAAAAAATGATGTGGGCTCACTGGAAACAGTTGAGTAATTTGGTCTGGCAGAGCTGGTAGGCTGACACTATGTTACGAGAATATTCTGGTGAAGAGAAATAATTTGTAGGTATGCTCACTTCCCTATTTTTCCCCTCTCTTGTAATAGAATAAACACTAGTTATTACAGAAACATTGCAGTGTAGTACATATTCATCTAGCACACATTTCACTGTAACAAATGACATGTTGCAGACTCTCTTATGGACATAGAAGTAAATGATAATGATTTTCAAATTTAAATTCCATTTTCAAAGTTGAGTTCAATTAAAAAGCAGATTTGGTGAAGACTGAACAAATATAATACATGCATATCTGGAGTCTTACTGAAAAGAGCTGGTTTTTAAGAGGTCCTCAAAACTCTTTTTGGTTTGTAGCATTTCAGATTCTGAGGGGTGCACCCAAGCTGTAGGTGCACAGTGTTTGGTGGACTTCCAGACGATAGTTTTTCTTTTCCATTATCCTCCAGTATTAATACTTGGTCCTCTCAAAACTGAATCCCACAGTCGCCTTGATGGGTCTCACAGCCAAATGTGTGCATATTGAGCAGTCATTCAAAAATGGTTAGTTCAGTATGCTGCCCTGTAGTCCTTTTAAATTTCAGTGGTAATCTGTTACATTTAAGACATAATAGTATTACACAAGCCTTAGAGCTGCATGGATTTTCTTCACTTGGGCACGTTCAGTACAAGGTTTTATATTCTTTTGTTGCTGGGGTTTGGAAGGTTTCTGAAGACCGAGATAAAAGCTGAAGCAGAGTTTTGTCAGCTTCATGGAAGGTGGATGCTTCTTTGTATCTGCCCAAAAAAGCGCTATTTTTATTGGCCACAAACAGATAGTACTTTCGTTTTACATTTTACTTGCAAGGCCGCAGAAAGCCCTAGGTGGTGTGCGCATTCTGCCTCAGGAGAGAGAGCAGTATTTATGCTTTTCTCCATTAGGTACCTAAATGCCCCTTAGAAGTCTCCCAGCCACAACTAAGCCAGGCATCCCAATTTTTTTTTCTTCTTTTTTTTTTTTTTTCTTCCTGGAGGAGAGAGGATCAGGAGGAGGTACTCAACACAAATATTTCTATTTTCAAAAATGGGACTAAGGTGAAAATGAGAGGACAATAAAATAACTGCAGGGGTCCAGATGTGCTCATTGTGTTCTATATAACTTTAGCTTAGAGGGTCTTTTGTATGTAGGTGCTTTCTTGAAAGTTTCTGTGTGTTGGGGTGGGGGAGAATTAAAACCATTCTTTGGAGGAAGACTTGTTAAATCCTGAGCAAAACAGGCATATAATTTTGTGGTGCCTTTGTTTACACTTGCATGACTCCAGGCGTGAAAGTAGCGGCCAAAGTGCTCTGCACCGAAACGATGACTCCAGTAAGGGTCTGAGTGCAAGCTTCTCCACGGCGCAGTCTGTGCGCAGAGTCAGGTCCAGAGGCTAACATCAGCCACCACGACGTTTTCTCACTCTCTGTGCCTTTTAAAAATTTCTTTATAGCAAGCACTTGGAAACTTCTTGCAAGATAAATGAACTGTGATGGCAAAGGGAAGCTGAATGCTTTCCAGGATTTAAAGAAGAGGTGTAGTATTTCAGATTTAAAGAACACTTTCTGAGACAGGAAAAAAAGTGTGTGTTGTGAAAGGTTGTTGACTAAAATACTTCACCTGTGTTGCTGCTACATTGCCTAAAATCCAGGTGGAAGGCTTTTGGTTAATTTGCAGAAGAAACCAGCAGTGTTTTAAGGCGGAGCTCTGCAGAGGCACAAAGTTTGCAGTTTATAGCCCAGAGTGATAGATCAACAGAGGTTATTTGAAGGATAGAAACAACCAGATAGATCAATTAAAAATGTTTGCTAGCTCTAATATTGAGTGACGGGATGGAAAAATCCCATTGGCCCTCATTTAGAAAGCTGCACCGAGTCTCTGGTTGTGGTGGTAAAATCCATGCCCTTGGAAGCGCAGCCCTCGCTGTCCTCAGGATTTTCTGTTTGATTAGGGACTGCTGAACTCCTGACTATAGTGCATGTCCTTCTAATGCTTTGCCAACTTGCAAAATTGTTTGCTACCCGTGATTTGCAAAGGAACCCGAGTTCTGGAATTGTGCTGAGACAGTGGTTTTTCTCAAAATTACTGCAAGAACATAGCAGGCCAAACAGGACAGCATCCAGGTTACCCTGTGCTGCTTCCAAAAGCAATGCCATTAGAAAAGCTGAGGGAAGCAATCTCTGTGAAATGGAAAAGGACACTGGGAATGTGTAAGATGTGATTTAACTCAAAAATAAGACTACATCACAAAAAGAATCGCTTGTTTTATTTTTAGCATACACGGTGGTGTAAGTGCTTGTCGTTTATGCCCGAAGCAGCAGCAGAATAAATGGTTGCTATTAGGCTGAATGACTTCTTTCTGACTTTCTTTGTCCCCTCTCTGGGTCGAAGCATCCAGCGAGAGCGTGGTACCAGAATTGAGGGCAGACACCTGTTCCACCTACACCTTCATCTCTCTTTTTCAAATCTGCTCTCTGCCCCAACCCACCCCCCTGACAGCTACTTGCTTGCATTTAAGTAGATGTGCTGCATCTCATCTCTTTGGGTGAAACGTTGATGGACTCCCTGGCTGGTGCATGGGTACTGATTTAGGGCAATTAAGTACGTCTCATTGTTTTAACAGGAGCAGCTTTAATCATCTGGCTAGCTTTCATTCAGAAATCTTTAATTCAGTCAGCATGGATTTTGCTGTCAGAAAAATGAAGTCTAGCTGAGCGTGGCAAAGCGGCAGTCTGATTCTGCCAGACCTCATTGGGAAAGCAGAAAGGAGGACAGTGAGCACTGTTTGCCTCAGTGAATTGCCGATTCATTACACAGATGAAAAGGGATGGACTGGATTCGTGCTTGTTTTAAACTGGTGCAGGATTAGTTCTCTCTCCCTTTCCTAATTTTTTTTAAAAGTGTTATTTAAAATTATGTTCATTAAAAAAAGTGGTAGTATTACCGTGTGCAGGTAAAAATGCAAGACCTGTTCCAAACTATTTTCTGGAATATCCAGGGACCTGAGAGCATAAAAGCGAGATCAGGAGTGTTAGATGATGATTATTTGAAATTTCACAATAGCATAGTTTTGTTTCTACATATTGATTTAATTATTTTATAACTTTGAATGTTTGAGGGTTTTTTTTTTAACTGCAAACTTTAGAAAATTGGAGCAAACAAGTTAACGAAGGCAAGACTAAAAAAAATAAATAAAACAAAACCACTGATGGTAATACGCAGAGGTCCACTGATAAACCAGAATAAGGGACTATGAATGCAAACAGATTGTTACCGCAAATAATAATATGCAGCATATGTCTGTGGTTAACAGCATGGCTTAGATGCCATGGGAGATTGCGGTACATATTTACTGTAAAGAAAGCAGTCATTGCTAGTATGAACAAAAAATTTCTGACCGTACCAGAAACTTTCTGCGTGCTGAACTTTCAATCCCAAGAATACTTGGATGGATTTGCTTTTAAATCAGGTCTAAAATGGATAAGGATGATCTTCAATTTCTGATGTAGCCGGAATTCTTCTAACATGATGAACCATCTCATGAAATTCTTTGATCGCTTCACGATTTGACCTCCAAAATGTGGCCATCCTTTGTTAGCTTTTACTGTGTAGCACGTATTTTTCAAGCAAAAGATGAAGGTGCATTCTAGAAATGTGGTGAACTTTATATGTGTGTGCACGGTCATGAAAAACCATCTGTAACTTCATTCTTGAGTATTTCCTGCTCCTACTATAGAGATAATGGAAGCTGAATCTGTTTATTTTAGGATATATTCTCCAGTTATTCCATGGAAATATGAAATTATTTTAACCATCAGAAGGTTTTGAAACATTTTTCGTAAGCAGCTGCTGAACAGATGGTAGAATATTAAACAATGTATTTCAACATACAGATATCTTCTATGGGTTTTGTTGTTCAACAGTTTTGAAGTATTTGTGTTTAAAGGATTTTTATACTGACTTTCAGTCTGGCAACTTTCCTCATGCTGGTGTTTGTTAAAAGATGATTCACTAATTGGTTTCTGATAAGTCTTCTGTTGATGTGATTTATCCCGTGTTTTTAAGAGAAAATATACTGGGTTTAATGCTTTAGATTTAGTAAGCAGGAAGCCTCAAAAACATATTACCAGCTCAGGAGTTTGGATTGTAGCGTCCTAGAAAAAAAACAAATTCGCTCTTATTATTCAACTTCTTGGAAGTTACAGTCCCACATTCAGAAAAATGGATGCCCTCCTTGTGTCCTGCTGGCTTAGTGCAGGCATACAAGCTTGAAGAAGGGGTTATGGATGTTTTGTGAGCAGCTGTGTCACCGTTGCATATGACAGTATTCTTACTGTGTAGCAGCTTTCTTAAGATGAGTTGGAAAACTTCAAAGCCATTGCATCTCCAGTAGAATAACATCTGTATTTAACCATGCCTCTCTGCGTAAGCCCAGTCTTGGACGATGATGTCTGTCCATGGCTCAGAAAAGCTGTGTTTTGGGACTTCCATTACAGTCTGAACTGCATCTGGTTCCAAATAGTTTGATGTTTTTGCTGGAGAATGGAGAAATCGTGGTGGAAACCACAGAGCCGGTTGGGATACGAGAAGTAGGATGTGTCAAGTTTTGGAATTTAGTTTCCTCTGAGTCAGTCTTTTGAGGTTAATAAGCACTCATGCTGCTTTCTGTGGGATAGCTTTCTAATCCTTCTTTCTGTACTCTTTGTTGACCACAGGAAAACATTGCCTGGAAATAAGGGAAAAAAGAATTTTATTATTGGCCAATTGTAGAGTTAGGATACAGCTTAGGATGCAGTAAGTGGTCATGTTGATGCTGTTTTCATAATTTATAGGCTATTTTTTTAATTATTAACTTATTTATCTAAGAATGATGCTAAGTAGTCTGGGTTTTTTTATTGCTAGACTGTGGTGTTATTTTCACAAATGTTTCAAATTTAGAGATTTGCACTTATATGGTCATAAGATATAAATTCATAAAGATGAGTACAGAACACTGATACACTAGATGGATAATTTAACCATTTTAAAAGCCCCATTATCTATGTTCCTCAGAAGGGACTTCTCAAACAGTTTTCTATGGCAGTCCAGCAACTGGAGACACCTATCCATTTTAACTAAGAATGGCTTTAAAAGGCTAACATTGCAGAAAACAAATTAAAATCAAGGACAATTTTAACATCAAAACCAATTTTCATCTCTTGGTAATTTGACATTGGCAGAATTGAAGAGCTTTCAGAAGGGATGGTAGCCCTTTTTGCCTCTGAAATTGAGCTTCTCTGGTTTTGGCTTTCTGATGAATTTGCTGATCATCGGAGTCAGTCACAGGACAGCTGCCACACCGCTCCTCTGATTTGATTTATGTTAATATATTACATTAGGAAAAGGAGAAAGTCAAAGTGATTGCAGGGTCTTTCAAAGACAATTGCAGGAAGGAAAGACCAGTTTTGCACATCAAATGTACATGAAGAAGAAGAAAAGCTAATACAGACTGAGACTTTGCAGAAGAGAGGACACTTTAGAGGTTGCAGAAGGCATGGCTAGGTCTGCTGTATGGGCAGTAAGATTAGATTTATAGACTGCAAGGAAACAGTAATAGATGTTCATGTTTAAGTTGCAACTTGAGATTTTTCTGCTTATTTTCTTTAGGGTGCTGGCAAAATAAGTATTCTACACAAATACTTGGCTCAAATTGTTATTCTCCTGTGGGTCTCGGAGTAGATACTTGAATTGAGCAAACTATTTGGCCCCTGAAGCTATTATATGACAGACTGCTAACATATCTGCTAATATGAAATACTGTAAGCATATAACTGAAGTGTTTATTGCCATTATGAATATGGTCTTGAATCTTTTTTGGAAAGAATAACTCTTGGGTGATTGCAGTCTATGTTTCTTTAAGGTTTTTGCTTTCCTTTTCTCTTCCCTTCCCTTCCCTCTTCTCTCAAGATGCCTTACAGTAAGGCTATACATGAGTTCGTGCTTTGGTAGTGACTTGCCAGTTGTTCATCTTCACAGAATTGCATAAATGTGTCAAAAAATCATTCAGCTCCTCCCAAGAGTGTTTGCAAGGAACCTTTTGGTTCTGGGTTGCTCTTGAACCCCCTTGGGCGTTAGAGGAGAGGGCAGCGCGTTCCCTTGCTCCATCTTCTGTTGTGATCGGTGTCCTGGGTGGGAGCCACGCTGCTGCATACAGCCTTTTGGGAAAGCTTACCTGATACAGCATGTGTAATAGGGTCGGTAATAGAGCATTATCCTTCAAGTTCCTAAGATAACTGCTGTCGTGGCTCGTTGGGACATTACATTGGGTTTTTAGTCACCTTAGGAGATGAATCCTTCAACTCTTCATTAATGGACCATGGCTGTTCGGCTGCAGAGCCCTGCAGGTCTGTGTAATCACTTCAACAAGCCAGACTTTGGCTCAATATTTCCTGTCCTGTATTTCTTGGTGGCTGAAATAGAATTGTCCAACAAGCAGCCGACTTTTACAACACAAGAGGATAGTTTGCGTGCAAGGTTTTTGCAGTAAGTGTACGTTTATACAAGTTTTGTGGGGTGCTTTTGGTAAGCCTTGTAAACCCAAACTTTCAGAGTTTCTCCTTGCTCTGCCCATATCTCACCCCTCACTCACCATTTTGTCCGTCAGTCTCACGTCAGCCAGTTCTTAGCTGGAGTTCCTTTACCAGATCACAATGGTAATTTTTATACACTTTAAAGTCATTTGTCTGGTTCACAAAGTCTGCCTTATATTCTCTTTCACATGAGACCAACAGTGGTCTATTACATTAATTTTTATATTGTAAGGGAATGATATTAACTCTTGCTGTTTGGCCAGGGCTCTGGTCCAAGCTTGACAAATGAAGCCTCATGCCCAAGTATCAGTGCTTGCTTCTGTTTTTTTTCCATGTATTTGCTGCCTGGGTCTTGGATCAGATGATACTCAGTAACCGCATTTCTGGTGCTTAGTCTTCACCTACCATTGTCTTAATTTTTGCAGGAACCTAATCATCAGTGTGCCCAGAAGGATATGCATGACATGTACACAGGGAAATGCAAGTCACAGAATCACAGAGTGGTTGAGGTTGGACAGGACCTCTGGAGGTCATCTGGTCCCACCGCCCTGCTCAAGCAGGGCCACCTAGAGCCGGTTTCTCAGGACTGTGTCCAGATGGCTTTTGAGCATCTCCATGGATGGAGACTCCACAACTTCCCTGGGCAATCCGTGCCAGTGCTCGGTCACCCTCACAGGTTCCTGATGTTCAGATGGAGCCTCCTGTGTTTCTATTTGTGCCCATTGCCTCTTGTCACTGACACCACTGAAAAGAGCCTGGCTAATGGCAGCTAATTATTTTTCATGTATTCCATGATTCTCTTGAATCGGTTTCCATCATTGCTTCGAACGCTACGTGGGTTATCAGCATCTTCCTGTTACAGCTCAAAATGCTGATTCTGATCTTTACAGTCCTGGGCCGTGCAAGGTTTTGTTTTTTTTTTTCCTGTGTAGTATCAGTACTCAAGCCACCCTTAAACAGGACAAGTATCCACCTGGTTTTCAGGATAGAGGTGTATCTGAAAAATGCTGACATCAACATGGCTATCCTCCATCTTAATCTGAGCAACCAAGCCATGGGTATGTAATAAGAAGTGTGGCATACAAGGAGCTTCATGCCCCGCATCTCCTTTTGGTGGCTGAAATGGATTCCAGCAGATAGAGTGTACAATAGCCAAGCTTGGCCTAGGCAGTTCTCAAGTCCCTGCCAAATGATCGTCATGAGCCTCTACTGCTGTAAGTCAGCTTAGTCTTGATTAAGATTTCATATAGCTTTCATCCCGGGCATTTAATCAGCTGTTGAAATATAAAAGAAACATTGACGTTATGTTTTTGTCCCATGGATACGGTCTTTGAGTCTGTGATTTGTCTCAAAGCAAATATGGCAGCACTGTGCAAAAGGGAAAAGAGATTTTTACTGTGTGTTGTCCATCACTGAAGAGGAGTATTATTAAATTATAATCTTTCTGCTAACATGAAGCATTAATGGAGAAAAGGAGGTAAGGAAATGAATTCCCTGATCTTATTTTATTAGATTTTATTGGATACAGTGGGGAAAAAATAATACAAAGGTGGATGACATATCAAAATAAGACTATCCATCTAAGCTTAATTTTCTTTGCAAGTGAAAATTTCCCAATCTGTAACTTAAAGAGCTGAGATGGGTTTGCTGAGATGGGATCAGTAGACATCGTCCATTCTGTTTCTGTTTGCAAGTCAGTGTGTCTTCCAGCAGTACCAAGAAAAATCTGATTTGTAAACTGAGCAGCATTCCTCGAATAAGCTCAGTTCTTCATGCTTTTCTGTAAGTATTGTTTTTCCTCAGAGATTCAAGTGCCACAAAATTAGTTTAACAATAGCTGAAATGCAATTAGAAAATACACAGACATGTTCTTCACGTCTTTTCTTCCTTTTATGGTCTTTTTGCATAACATCGGTGCTCAAGTCACTTGACGTGGAATTAAAATGATTAATTCTTTTTTTTAATATTAGCTGTAAGTCAGTGGGCTGAGACTTACCTCTTAGCTGAGAGACTGCTGCTAAGGCAACGTGGGGGTGTGTGTGTGTTTGTGTGTAAAGCGATGTCGGAAAAGATGACTTGAGATGCACCAACCATTTTAAAGAATTTTTATTAATTTCTTGATCTTGGAAGGGTGGCTTTTCTTGAATTTTGAAGTGCAGGAGTTTCAGGCATGTTCCTTGCTTTCGTCAATGTTTGTTTAAAAACTACCTTGACTTAATTATCTAGAGACAAACAAGTAAAAGAGAATACCTGTAAATCTTACTGTTCAAGAATATTTGTATTACTACTCTGTAGTCTTTGAGGCCATATGTTCACATAGTTTTAGTGAAACTGGATCATAAGTGCAAAACATAACTGTGAAGCTATTTATGATTGTTTTAATAATAATGATAAACAACCCCCCAAACTAGAATGTTGTCTATTATATATTGGGAGGCTTTTTGTGTGTCTTTTCCATTTTTCGTGTAATGGTAACCTTTAACAACTGCATTTGTTTCCTGCGTGGGATCTTCATTTTTCCTGATTGCGGTGCGACTGTCTGTCTCCACCCGGAGTCTCATGTGGACCTGTATAGCTTCTGGGGAGGGCTTTGGGGACCGTGTCCCCTTCCTGACTAATTTGGGGTGAAGAACTTTGTTTATTGTTTCATCTCTACCTGTGCTGTATAATCTCTTGCGGTACGTAACATGTTTCAGAAACTCCTTGAAAAACTTGTTACCCTTTGTTTCAACTGTCTAGTGTCACTGAAGAAGCACTTTCTAAACGAGGAGTGCACAAGAGCATGAGTTTGGGAAGTGTACGCTCAAATTACCAGGCTTAATAATGCCTGTGGAGCACAGCACAATTGTACTGGAGGTCCCACGTACAGCAGGAGGGAGCGTGGAAATTCATCCTGGGGGCTGGGTCCAGACCCAGGGCTGCCTGCTTCGGGCAAAGGAGATGTTGAATGTACATGCCTTTCTCTTGCCTCTGACACGTCGATCGAAGCATCGATGAATTTGCGACGGTATTCCTGTCTGGAAGCAGTAGAGTTGCGTGAACGCTGGAGTCTGCGTTTCCCGTTGCAGACATGCCCAAAGTTGGGATCGACGAGGTGGGCACGGGCAGCGGTGAGTGGGTAGATGTTGCGTGGCTCAGCAGATCCTGCGCTGCCCTGGGAGCCGGGGTGCGTAGCACCTGAAAAAGTTGTGTCAGCCCCAGGAACTGACTCAGCTCTATCACTAGCTTGGAAAAGAACAATGATGTCTTTGATGCTGCCGTTTAAGCATTTACGATCCGTATCCTAGATCGCTTTTTCAAAATTTGACCCTGGCTGCTGAGTCACTTCACTGCTTTTGAAAGTTGTCCTGAAGCCTACAGGCAGGTTTTATTATACCATTGGGCTTTGGTAAATCCTGGGAACTGCAGGTGAACTGTCAGTTTTGCTTTTAATAGGTAATAGAAACAAATAGGAGTTTGATAAGTATGTGATTAAGATGTTCATAGATGTTTGAACTTTTTATTCGTTTCGTGACAAAATTTGGTCAGTGGAGGCGAATAGGAAAAAGTAGTTTATAAATGAAGATGTGTTTGAAAATTTGCATAGTTTGTAACATTTCTGGACTTGTCAGCTTTGGGGAATGAAGTACTAGTCCCCAGAATATTGAATGCTGCGGATCAGAGGGAACCGGGGTTCCCAAGGTCATCCTGGTAATGTGATTCAGCGGCCACCTTTCAGCTCAAAAGGTGACTGATGGCCCTTGGTGTAGGCATGTCCTGCTCCACGAGTGCTCCGTCTTCCTTGGCCTATTTATTCTGAGAGCACTAGCCAGGTGGTTACTCCTTGTCAGTTGTGGTAGTCGTTTTGTTGGTAGGTGGTTGGTCTGTGAAATAGCCTGTTCCCCTCGGTCCCTCCCGGTCTGGAGTTGGCACAGATAGCTCTTTACCCCATGACCTTCTGGATAACACGACTCCTTGTTCTTTTCTAGTAAGTTTAACACAATATATTGTTAATCGCAGAGCTGGAAAGGACGTGGGAAAGTGGAGTTGCAAATACTTGTATTTTTGTAAATCCTCCCCCCACCCTCGGCTGTCCTCTCATTCCATGTTTTCATTGCGCTGAAGAAAGCATTGCCAGTTTGATGCGTTTTCCCAGGCTGTGCAAAATCCCTTTTCATAATTTATAGCCCTGAGGTAAAACTTTACTCGGTGTATTCTTGTATTTTACTAAATAAAAGAGATGTCTGTTTTTTATTCCATACCTGGAGAACACAGGAATATGATCAACATACGCATCTTGGAATACCTTGTCACTTTACTGGTAGACATATTTTGGTGAATTTTTCAGGCTGATGCTTTTTGGCCTTTTTCAGATGGTATGTTCTAACGATGGCTACAAGACAGGTTTCTCCGAACAGCGAGCCAATTGTAGAGGCGGCTTTCCCCAGGCCCTCTTCTGGGGAAGGCTGCTGAACTGTGCCCAGGCTTTGTTCTGCTGCGGGTGGTGGAGAAGACAAAAGGTTGTGTGTAACTGCAGGCTGAAAGAAAAGGGTCAGGCATAAGGAGAAGATTGATTACCTTCCAGTAATGTTTTGTGCCTGGGTAGTTTCCCAGTATTTTCCTTGTCAGTCTCTTGCATCTGAGGGGGGGTTCAGACCGTATGTCAAACCTAAGGCCAATTAGAGATACGCAGTGATTTTAGAGAAGACTGTAACTAAAAATTGGGTCTGGTGCTGCAAATAACTCTTGGAGCCTAAAGGTGATGAGAACAAATGATACGCTTAGCCCTGCTGTGGAATTTGTCTAAAGAATATAGAATAAGCCAAGATTAAAGAAGTAACACCAAAATGTTTGGTGCAATTTTATATTGAGTCCTCAGGCTGCAATTCTAGATCAAATTATTTAAAAAAAGAAAAGTTAAATTATGTCTAGGATATTTGCCCAGAAAGATAGCGTTACACCCATAATATCTTTTGCCTGTTTGGACAGAGTAGTACATATAGAAAAGCCTGGTTTGTGACCAGGAGTAACTTTTTATGAGACATAGAAAGCACTGCTAACTGCCAAGCTATTCGTGGTACCGTGTTATGGCTACCAGAGGAGAGCAGGGTTGCGGTAAGGCTCTCAACAGTCCTAAAAATACGACATTAGGGATGTGCACTGAATGCTGATCAGCATTAGCAGAACTTCAGGCGTGGAAACTGCACGCAGCGTTGCTCGCGTATGGGCACAGTTACTCGGATATCAGCAGAAATGCAAGGGCAGATGCAATGTGAGTCTCGCCGTCGTTGTCAAGAGCTGAATCGCCTGAAATTTCTGGGTGATGTTCATAGCTTGGTAAGGAGGTGCCGTTTAGCTCCCCAACTGCAGGGTGCCCGTGCTGCGGTGGAGTCCCTCTGGTTTTCAGGGGAAATGTTGTGGCAGAGAGGAAGGTTAAACATTTGTGGAAACTTACTTTTGGTTTGGGGGAGCTTCACCTTTGGATCAGCATTATTGTTCTAAGTGCCGAGGTATTTGAAAACATTTTCCAAAATAGCTTCTGAATTCTCTGTATTAATCGTGTGCTAATGGTCATTGCAGTAAAAGTATGAAAGGACTCTGGGGAAAAAAACCCAACAGAAACAACAAAAAAAATTGAAATAGTTCAAATTTACAGGATAGAGCATTCAACTATGGGAAAATCCATAGGCATCTGTAGTTATATGATTTTCTGCAGGATTAGAAAATGAAGCAAACAGCTTCAAATGGTCAGTGTACACAAGCTGTTTCAGAGTTGGAAAAGTTGTAATCCCAACTTGTGTTGCCTTTATGGCGATAATATGGCAATAATTATAACTTTAAGACTTTAAGAGCTCAAATCAAGTTGTTGTCACGGTAAGCCATTGCAGGTTAATCTTGATTACCCACTTAATGGAATATTTAGATAGATATGTCCAAACAAAAGAAATGTCCTTTGAAGGATTTCAGAGTCTCATGAAATGTGAGAATTTCATAGATGAATTTTCATCAATGGAGTTTGAACATTGGTTTCATCTGAAATTGGTAAGTAGCAGGTATATATCAGATTGTAAGACCTTGGTTATGGATAAGTTCTGATGTGAGCTGTTTATTTTATGACATTAAATCTTAACTGCTTAAATTGAAAAGATGTCATAAATGTAACGGGTCAGCAAGGTTCTAAACTCAAATGTTTCAGCATGACTTCTGAGTATTTTTTTTTACTGTTAACATGGATCCAGATATGCCTACCCAGATAGTTTCTCAGTTTCTTCATCGGTTACTCTCAATTAAACATCCTTACTTACTGAAAAAGGGAGGTATCAGCTGCACGATGGGACTGATGGTTACGTGTGAATATCCAAGTCCAGATAGTTATGTGTTTTCTTTTGTCCGTCCAAACTGCCACCTCGTTGCAAGACACTTGATCTCCTCTTATCATGCCCAGAGGAGACCTTTCAAAAGTGGGCGTTTTAAATAAGTGACATTTTAAACAATAGTTCAATAGCAGCATTCTGTTTCAGTGCTTAATTATGGCTGAATGTACCCTTTCACCAAAGGTGTTGCTGCAGCGTTTCTGGTTTCACTTCATCTGGTGGTGCTTAGGATCCAACACGATGCGATAACCTTCACGGTTTCGGGCTCTGCAGGAGCGTTGGGTTATTTTTGCTGCACCGGCAGCTGTTTGATGGGGCTAAATTGGAGTGACCAGAGGCTTATTTTCTGTAAGGAATTACACAATTGACATTCTGGATTTGCGCGCGAAATGTCCCGTCCCGCTGACTGGAGACCGCAGGGCCCATAAGCAGAACAGGTGGACGTGGGCTTTTTGTTTCAGTTACAGCCCATGTCACCCCCTGCTTGGGAGCCCACCCCCCGGCCCTTCGTGCCGGGATATATATTCCCTGTGGCAAAGCAGCCCTTGGCTGAAGGTCTGTTGCGTCCTTAGAGCAGACACTGGAATGGTGAGAGACATCAGGAGCTAAGTCTGGGCTGTGGTGGAGGGAACCACAGAGTTAGTGTAATGACACGGTTTATCTGAGGGATACCTTAGGAAAGCATCTGTAGAGGGAAATCACAAAGTCGGATTGGTGTAATAAGCAAGGAGTATAGATTACTTTATTTCTGTAAATCTATTTTGAGATCCAAAGAGATGTACAGCTAATGGAGTAATTGGCCATACAGTAACGAAATAACTACCAGGCTTCAGGCAGAACTCAAATATTCGTATGGGACAGAGAGGGAAAACTTTAAAGCAAAAAAGTGTTGGAAGCAAATCAGATAGGCAGACCAGTAAAGCAAAACGGGTATTCATGGCCGCATACAACCTTTTGGAGCAACATGAAGCCGTCCGTTGCTTTTCAGTGAAAGCAGGATTAGATCGCGCATTCTGCCATTTGCTCAGACATCGCATACCTACAGAAGGCCTGCGTGCAGCACTTCAGATGTGAATTGAATAAACTTTGCAAGCTGTTGGAGCTACTCACTTGACGTGGCAATGTGAGCAAGTCCCTGAAGTCCCTAGCTTTTATAGCACTGAGAAGCACTGCCATTTTAAAACTGAAACTCATGCAGTGAGAAAGACAAGGAGATGAAATGGGAACCATTTGTCTTTAAAGTACCCCTATCTTTTAGTATTTATTCAAATGCTTTCAAAGTCTGGAAACAAGAAAAGTTCAATCATTAGTGATTTCTTGCCGTCTTTCTCCCCCTTTCTTTTTTTCACCCATAATTTGTTCACTTCCTACATTTATTCTCTCATTTCAAAAAAACCTGTTTCTTATTGCTTTCTGGTCAGCTCTCATTTTGCAGCTCAAGTGAGATGATTCCTAGTGTAGGTATTTTTTTGCTCCCCATTGTAAATTTGGGCTCCCTTTTAACCACTCTCTGTAGCGTCTCACCCTTTGCTTCTAAGCAGCATGTTTCTGGGCAGCCAGACAGAGCTATTTCAGTGTAGCAGCCCAAGCAATTTTAACAGCTGCAGATTCTTGGGTGTAATGGATGTCTTTGGCTAGGAAAATCAGCCCTTGAATGATATGTCCCTTGCATTTGAGAGCCGTTCAGTGGAAGAAAGAAGATCTGATAGTTTTCTTTAGGGCAGTGGAGACTTCACAATTAGATGTAGCCAACTGTAGTCCCATGAAAGAGAATGCTGGAATTGGGTGTCTTGGCGTTTTCTGGTTTTATTGCATACAGCGCAGCAGCTAGCTCACATGTAGCGTTGCAGAGCCCTGCTTTGAGTGGGAGGTTAGACCAGGTGTCCTTGGCTTCCCTTCCAACCTAAATTATTTTTGATTTTGTAACTTCATATGGTTTTTTGCTGCGTTGGGTGTAGAAGCATGTTTGCACCTTGACTGCTCCTAGCAGGTATGACAAACTGAAACCATGGCACTTTGTAATAAAGGTAGTTTAAGAGGCAGATGATGCAACAGTGATGATTAGAGAGGAGCTCTTGGTAGACACAGCTGATCCGTTGTTACGAGAGACAGTCCACTTCACTCTGCGTGGCATAGATGGAGATCTGCCGCTCCCTTGCTTTCCTTCGCCCCTCAGCAGGACGCTGCTTCTGCATCTACAGCAGCACAGAACCAAGCGCAAGAGAGAGAACCTCCGGATGGACTGAACTCTGGTTTCTTGGTTCTCAGCGCCATTAGCCAGTTTAAAGTTGTCTTGTGACTTATAGAAGCCCAGACTTATATTGGAGTCGTTTTAATGCCATGTTCTTCATGTTGCGTATTCATGGACTAACATAAGAGTAGGTTCTCCAAACTAGGACCTGTGAGCATGCCGCACAGCAGCGTAACCAGTGTCGCTCTTAATTTAGTTTGCAACGGGTGGATCAGGGATCAGGAATCCTCTTTTGATATACCGGGAATAGTGTTTTGCCCAGCTGGGTTCCACACCCCTTCTGTAGATATTGTAAATTTGGGGAGTGTGTGAGAAGCTGTTGGGGGAACACAACTGCAGCAGCGAAGCCTTGGTATGATGGGCAGGGGGCAGATATCTCAAGTAATTGAAGAACTGAGGAAATCTGAGTTCTTGTGGTTTATTGATGGAAAAAATAATTTGTTTAGAATTTCTCCTTCCCTGTGACTGTGCCCTGTAGGCACACTGCAGCTCATTTGAGGATTTGCGTATTCTTTTTCGTGTTAGGCTTGCTGTATTTTTGTATGCCTATAGAGCAGAACACTGATTATTTATAAATGTCTTATACAAACAGGAGTTTACTGCTATCAGAACTTGTAAAGTTAGTAATAAAGAAAAAACTAACTTTTGGTGGGATTAACTGCCATTGCTACCAAAACAAGAAAAGGAAGCTAGTAACGAATTCACGTTGGGGAAAAAGTTCATCAGAAAGCAAGTGAATGAGTGGCACAGCAGATACTCTCCAGAACTGGTTAGAAAGCTGTTCTTTAAAAAGCAGTCTGTTTCAACTGTCTCCTAAGAGTCAAGACTGATGCTTTTTGGGAAATTTGGTCATCTGTTTTCACAGAACTAAACAATGAAAATTAAGCTTTGAATCAGGTGAATTTTCAAACAGACATAGTGGGGAAAAAAAGAGGTTGTGAATCCTGCCACCCACTCACAACTTCCGTTGATACTAAAGACAGTTGTCCCATTTAGGGTGGTTGAGCAGCATGGCCTGTCATCCATTTAAATACAGCAAAGTTGCCAGCAGTGGCTATAGGAAGCTCTGGTGCTGCTTTTTGTTTGCAGTATCTTTATATTGAGCTACCTGCCTCCTCCATCTGTCAAGGAGGTAGGTCCCTCAGTATTTTGAGGTTGCCTGGACATGCTTTGAACTCATTTAGGCATCTGAATACCTTTGAAAAGCTGACACCTGCCTATAAATATTTATTGAGAAAACCAGATAAAATCACCTTGGTTTTGTTATCAGAAGCAAACTAACCAGATTTTGTTACCAGCTCAGAGATCCCTAGACCGGCTCCGTACGGGCTGGCTTCAGTCAAGTGGGGCACAGTAGTTCAGGCATCAGACATCGCTGTCTTTTCTTTTAACTTGACACTGAATGCAATGATGAATGTAGTACAAAGTTGTCTGAGCTTGATTCCCCGAGATAAAACTCGGAAAGTGGTAACATTATCCATATTTGTCTTTAACAAGAAAATGAGCGTCTCCCTTCTTCCGTACTAGGACAACTAGTGGAGAGTTGACTCCAGCAAAATATGCTACTTAAACCCACAATCCCAACTTCTGAGGTCTAAAACCCCTCCAAAACCTAAATACTAATAATGTTTGTGTTTTGTGCATGCTATTTCTATGTGTTCTGTGCATATACAAATTTTTTTTTTTGAATGGTGTCCCAAATTTTGCAAGCTATGGTTTTGAAAGGGGGTTGTCTTGCGATTAAGTTTGGGGAAAGAATCACTGCAGGGCTGTGAAAATGTCTGGTTTTGATGAAAGACAGAGCTTGATAAAGTAGGGTAGTTGATCAGTCATCAGTAATTTTATTACGCATTATGGGAGACATTTATCCAAGAGTTAATAAGAGACATTCCAAGGTATATGATACGCTGAAGACCACAAAAGACTGGTGATATCCTCCGGAGCATCTCTTCCTCTCTTAATGGTGTTCTGGTAGTGCCCACAGGAGAGTAGTGTTCTCTTCACTGGTATTTGTAACTAGTCCAAGCTCAGAGTGGTTTATGCTCCAAGAAGATAAATGATGGGGGAAAGCTGGAAAGATTATTAAAAAAACCTTACTCAGTCAAAACATCTTGTTCAAAATGTAACCTCCAAACCTGGACAGGATTAGTGAGCTAACTATTTTAGGCACCATAGCACAGTAGGGTTTTGGTGAGAGCGTCATTCCTTAGCTAGAAATATAATACAAGTCTTTTAAAGAATTTCTGGTCTGAGTAACAAAATGAGATACATTTTCATCACAGAGGGACACAAGGTGAAAAGTTCAGGTCTGGATCCGCTTTGGGTTTGGTCTATTTATATGAATAAATGTGATAAAATGCAGCTGCAAGCTTCAGATTCATGTTTTTCTAATGTTTAGGAGAACTCGGAGTCAGTTGGGTTTTACACCTTCTGCAGTTTCCAAGTGTCTGCTGCCAGGGAAGGAGCGGTGCCACTGAACAACAGAGCTCAGCTTCTCATGCTGGACTTGTGCGGGAATCATGCTGTTTCAAAAGTAGATTGAAATCCTAGATCATAGAGCATCGGAGCTAAAGCATCTTGACAACTCCCCCTGCAGCCCCCCTTGCTACTCTATTTTCAAGTCTAAGATCTGCTGAGTAATAAAGCAAGATGCCATTTAGGTCTCAGATCTGTGTCTGAGTAGCAAGAAAATTGCTGGCCGTGCAGCTAAGTCAAGTTCCAAGTGGAACAAAATTAGTGAAGTCGTTCGGCTCCACTAACCAGCTGTTTGAAAACCCAGGTGTAAGTGGTGCATAGCAGCAAATCACATACCTCTCAGGCTGGAGATTGACATTTTACATAATTATGTAGGATGTGTCAGATTTGCCTCTGCTCCCTTTAAATTAAAACTAATCTGTTGTGAATGTAACAAATGTTTGGTGCCGTCCTTCATCCATTAAGAAATCTATTTGTGTTTGACTTGTGCTTGTGCATCTATCATAAAACAACTTAAAGTGGCCTGCTCCAAAGGCATATCTGAATTTCTATTAAGTATGAAAATACTGTTCTGCCCATTTTAAATAGGAGAAACTAAGCAATAAAATAGCTAAGCAAAGATTCTGCTGGACTGATACTTAATCTTTGCACACAAATGGTATTTTTGACTTCGGGGCTTCATTCACAATTAACAAGCACTGAGGAATTTATTAGGTCAAGGCATAGCTTGCTTGCAGGAGTAGGATTGTGTTGGGGTTGTCCAAGTGCAAACCAGTTCTTCAGCTCCAAGATCGCTTTCTTTCTTATTATTTCTGGTGTGGGAGAAAGGATTGTGAAGATACTTATGGTACAAACGTAAGAGCCGGGGAGGCAGTAGTTATGCAAGGAGAAATGTGTGCATGCAACCAGGTGTATCTTCTACTTCTCTCTCCTGAAACCTTAAGCAAGTGCTTACCTTGACAGCGTTAGCTTGCAGCTGGCAGAAGCTCTCAGTTGGGGTATTCAATGGGAAGGTCCCAATGAGACTAACAAGCACTTTAGCGTGAAATCAAAACTTATCCAGAGCGTATTGGCATGCTTGGGAGCTGGCTCAGGTGCAGTTGCTGTCTTTTGTGGAGCGTTGTTTTGTTGTGCAAGTTGCGCCAGAACAGAGAAAACGTTCCTGACTGTAAATCCTCTATTCTCCCATCTTTCCTGCACAAAGAGTGCTGTCTAGAGAGTTGTGGTTAAATTTAATGCTGGTAACGTAATACTTGCTAATTTGTATGGCACAGGCAAAAGGTGGGATTATCAGTGGAAACACAGCGTGGAGTTTGTAGTCCCAACAGTTGCTTTGCATGAAGTTAAGAGAAGGGGGGGTGTACTGGAGGAGACAAACCTTTGAGGCAGCTGATCAATTTAAGGGCAGTCGGTGACAGTGAATTCAGCCTACCAAAAAGCCTGAGTTGATGCTAAGACCGTTTGCAAATATCCTTAAGAAAAGCTCAGATCTTCTGGGGAAATCTGCTAAGAAAACGCTATCATTATACGTGTTTATTTGCAAAGTTGGCTTTGTTTTTGTTTGCCTGTTTGTGCTGGGGAGGGCAGGAGAGAAGGTGGATAGACTGTCCTGCGTGTTACCCCTACGCAGAAGCGGCATAGCTGCTGCTACCTTTGCCGGGGGAATTTCAAGGCTAAACTCTGGGGGTTTTGGGTCCAACCAGGTCCCCAGAATGCCGCAGAGTCCCCCGGGGCCCTCCCACCGTGTGGGTCCTGAAAGCCCTAAACCGTGGTGGTAGCTGAGCAGGAGCAGTCCTGTTTGTCGCTCATGTTAGAGCTTGGAGCCTGAGGGAGGTGGAAAGGAGACCCAGCAGGCTGTGCGTGCTGCAGTGCAGCAAATGGACTGGGCTGTCTAGTTTGTTACCTAGTGTTTGATGAAAAAACCATGCTTTTTTTTTTTTTAGCTGAAGTTGTAACACCTCAGTTATTTGTGGGAAAGGTCAGGGATTTTATCTGATAATTTTATCTACTTTTATCATTCCTTGGCGGATGTATCGCGGCAGACCATGCTGAGCATGAAATCAGCCTTGTAAAGAAAACAGCTTGTTCCCATTGTGACAGTAAATGAACACTAAAAATGGGCTTCGCGAGTTACAATAGCTGAATCCCAGCATCCCCCACAGTTATATTCATCTAATAAGAAGAAATTTCACATTTCTGCCTAGCATAGGCAATGAGTGTGTGATTGGAGGGCAGGACCGCAGAAGTTGCTCGATCCCCACTACACCTTTCCCTGCACCTGAGTTGCTGGCATCTGCATTGCAGTAATAGGTGTTGTTTATAAAATACATTTTCTTTGAAGCCATCTCCTCAAGATTTTATTGTAACAATGCCAAATCCCAGACAGCATCACATACCAAGTCTTCTTTGTAAGTTACTTCACCAGAAAAGTTTCACGTGTTATACACATCCTCATCTGATATAGGTTGACACAGTTGAAATCTGTGCCTCCATCAGCATAGGATACTCAGATTCTGCTGTGCATGGCTATCTAATACAAATTTCTTGTGGATGTCTTGGTCCCAGCTGATGAGTAATTCTGTTCCATTTAATGCACTGATGTTTGTGTGAGTTATTAATTTAAAGCCGTACTTGCAATTTCAGGGAAATGCTTAGGCTGTAAATTATACTCATAAATTTTCCAAGTGGCCTAGCAATTATGCTAGCACTAACAGGCCTTAGTTGTAATAACGATTATGCAGCTGATAGAGCATTGGGGTATCCCAGCACTGGGTTCAGCACAGATGAAAGCAAAACTGATGGTCAGAATGGAGGGGTTCAGTGTCAGATGGAAGGCAGTCGGTGAATCAGACCAATAAGCTAATCCATGCTGAAATGGAGGGGAAAACCCACAAAACCACAACAAAAATTAAGTAGATGGCAGGAAGCAATTCACAGATTGAGTTTCCCAGCCAGGGCCAGGTAGCAGTGATCTGAATATATCAGTGAGTCATTTTAAAGAGGTTTGTTTTTTCTTCCAGAACCCCCTTTCTGCATTTTACAGAATAGAGAAAACTACCTAGGGTGTCAGTTGAATGACAGAGCTATTTGCACTGTCTTAAGAAATACACGAAATAGAAGACAAATTCTGCGTTCTAAAATATATCACAGACAGTGTGAAGGTTTTATCCTGCAATCACATTAAACACTAGGAAAACCTCTTTTTTGTTTCTCAACATGACAAGCAACTGGCCGCATGCTTTTCAGTTGGGAGAACAAGGATCCTGAAGGAAACCAGTGTTTTAGAGAACCGTTTTACGATCACCAGATGGGGAAGGAGTCTACATTTTAATATTTGTGCACATCTAATCCCACCCCTGTCAATGGGATTTAAAATGCCTACTGATCAATGTGATACATATGGTAGATGTCACGGAGTGACTAATGCGATGTAATGCAGTAGCCACTGTATACAGAGAAGCCTCCCATGTGGCTGTAAACATCTGCTTTTGTTATCAGCCACTCTAGAGCCGTCATAGTTGGCAAAGGGGAAAAACAAAACAAAGGGAGGTTTGCAAAAGAGGCTTTGAGCTTTCATCTACATGGGGACCCCTGAAGTGAAATGCCCTGTTGGGAGCAAACGGAGCTGTGTATGTTCTCTTTCTATAGGTATCAAGTAGCTGCCTCTGCCCCCACCAAATGGTTATTCTTAGTTGAAGTGTCCCAGCTTCTACACACAAATCACTGACGAAGAGATGGTGAACAGCAGGTTTTTGTGCACGCGTGTGTGAGAGAGAGGAGAGATTTACAATACAAAGATAGCCTGATTCGCTTTGAACTAATGCTCCTGTCCATGCTAATGATATTACTTGTTGCTGGCCGCATGGATCCTCTGACCCAAAAGCCACAGCTCAGGCTGTTGAGAGCGGTGGGTACGTGTGGTGGGCTCATCAAAGCTCCCAGCTCCGAGGAAGAGGCTCCTTGCGTGGTCTGGCATGTTGCAGCACAACCTGGAATACCGTCTTTTCCAAGGGGGGTGTTGGGGTATGGACTTCAGCATCACTTGGGCATATGCCTTTATGGTCCTCGCTTCTTGTCTCAAATCTGCAATGCCCGTGTCCAAAAGGTGAACCAGGTCACCTCTGAGAAGCTGACGAAATGCCGTTTTCAAGCACAGCGTGTGGACCGTGGTGCCCCGGTGGCCTTTCCGAAACAGCGGGGGAAATTTTCATCATCTTTCATTTGCAAAGTGGATCCTTCAGAGGTGAGGTAGCTCTGTCCAGCTGTGCTGTGTTGTCCCGTGTGATCCCAGGAGGGAGCGACAGAAATGAGCCCACGTCGATTTACTTCTTGAGAGCCTTTTTGCTGGGGCAGGTGTAGGAAGATAGTGCTGCTGTGTGTGAACACGCTTGCTGGCTTGGCAGATGGAACAGTATGAGGAGAGAAGCTAGGCTCTGGGAAGTTACAGCTCCCTGTACCTGAAAACCTGTCAAATGTTTTAAACTAATGCTGCAATCAAAATATTTACTTGTAATAAACTCTATTTGCAAATTCAGGCACAGGCACTGAGAATTGTGGCAATGATTTGCCCCCATAATCTTCATCTGTTTCACTTCTGTTTATAAAATTAGGCTTTCTGTTATTTTGATAATACCCGCTGACAAGAATTGTGTGGGTGTGATATTTTAGTATGTTTCCTGCTTCTTGTTGCTTAAAGAGCAAAATCACCCTGAATCCATTGCAATGGAGTATACAGATGGAAAGCATGATCTAAACTTTAGCCACCTCATCGACATTTTTATTCCGTAATGAATGTTATTCTAAGTTAGTTTGTATATGCATGGGATGTCTTATTTGAAAACAGAGATGTAATTTAAGTGACTCCCTTTCTGAGTGTTTCGCCCTATTACTAGCTCAAGTACCTATTCCTATTTTATATAGTATTGCTCAAATACTGTAATGCAGTCAGAAAGCTCTTAAAAATACTTTCCATGTAAACGGTTACAGCTGGAATTGGATACAAAATTTTTAAGTGGCCTTTTTTTTTTTTTTTTTTTTTAGCTGCATCATTACTCTTCTCCCCCAGCTTTCCCTGAACTCACATGTGTGCATGTCCTCTTCCTCATCTTCATTACTGTTGGATGTAATTCTTTCCGGGTAAATCCTCTCTCTTGTGAACTTTTTTTGATATATAGGCTCTTTGTTTTAAGACAGCTGTAGTGTCAGGCCCACCCACACTGTGCTGTCCCCATTGCTTTGAAGCCAATATTTCAAACATAAAATAGCTGTCAAGTCTTTGCTTCGGTTCCGCTTGCTGGGGATGGCATGAAAACAAAAGTTTTTATGTTCTGGGCTTTCATCTAAGTGAGCCAAATGAGTAGAAGATTCAAGAATTTCAACTAAGGGCTTGTCATGAAAGCTACTTTTGACTAAGAAGTTTAGATAAAGAGAGGAAAATGCGAACGGTGTGTGTGCATACCGTATCTCTGTAGCTTTACTAAATTCACATTAGCTTTTCGGTGGGGTTTGTGCTTGTTTTGTCGGTGAAAAAAAAAAAAAAATTATTTTTGCCCTCAGTCTCTTCAGATTTGGACAGAACTTTGTCTGTGGATTCTGCAGGCTTGGTGTACAGGAGGAGGGAGAGTAGTTTGGGTCCAGACAGCGCAAACTGGCACAGCGTCATTTTGTACTGCTGCCCCGCCGGAGTGGTACGGAAAGGCTGCCGTGTGAAGTCGTTCCCGTGCCAAACCACTTACACAAATCTATTCGCGATCTTTTGCTTTACCCTTCAGAAAGCATTGCGAGAGAAGACAAAAACATGACCAGGGGACTCACAAACGTGTTTATCTAGTGGCAAAAGTTTTTGGCGGGTAGGTAGTGCAGTGATGCTCTGCAGGCTGTAGCCTGGGAAACAATTTCCTTCTACCTGTAAAAGATTTCTTTTACTTAGCATTTTCATAGGACAGCACCTCAAAAGGAAAAGGAAATACTCCTTGCAGTGTACTGATTTACTGTAGTTTAGTGCAAAGGAAGTAACTACCAGGGAAAATTGAAGCCAGATACTAGGCAGCTAGGATTCCCAACTGATTTAACCTGCCTCCGACAGCACATGTAGTATGGCTAGAGTGCTCCAGCTTCAGGAATGTTGATTTCTTTAGGCAAATTCTGATGTAATGACAGAAAAATGGTACTTGATTTTAATTGCATAATGGAGTCTCATTTGTTTAGATAGTCTGTAGAAAGAGCACGTTTACCACGTTCAGGCTCATCTGTGAATCCAGGGCTCAAGGAGTAATTGAATCTGAAGTTCAGGTCCTGGGTTGCTTCTCACAAGAACTGTAATTTTTTTTTTTTTCTTTTTCTTACATTACTGTTTCCTAGCTTCAGAGATTTTGAAGTGAGCCGATTCTCTGATCGTGTATAACTAGCCAACTTGTTTATCCATGGTATTTTACTCATAATCTGTAAACTGTAATCTGTCTGTTGTCACATCCGTTCATGCTGGGAATAAGGCCAGCATGCCAAAGTAAAAGCAGTTGCAGCAGGTTTTACTTTACATCTTTCAGGGCGTGTAATTTTTCAGTGAAATGTCTCTTCTGGTATTCAAGTATTTGATAAACTGCCAGCCATATTATTGGTAGAGGAAAACAGTAGTGTATTTTGCTCAAAAGTGTGAGTAAAATGGACACCAGAAAGATGCGAATGGCACAATATACTTTGATTATTTGCAGAAGTTTGTGTTTGGGTGTATGTTAAGCATTCCCCAAAAATTTCTTGTAAATTCATCTTATGTGATTGTTCAGTATTGATGACGGACTTCATATGACGCAGAGCACAGATCCGGGTAATTCCTGCCTATCCATAGCATGTGATGTCCTGAGGACTTCTGCAAGGTGTGTTATGCCCTTGAAAGAAGTGGGGTGTATGGAAGTATTTAAAAATCTGACTATCTTTGGCAGTGTAAGCCCTGTAACTAATCCAGTCCTACAGCAGCCAGAAGATCAATATGAAAACATACTGCTGGGCTATGGGAAGGGACCTCGTACAAGTGTCATTTGTAATTATGCTTCTTGTCCTTTATTAATTTCTAGGTTTGATCTGCTCTGCTCTAATTGGAGTGGGGTTTAGTTCTGGTTTTGTTTTGCTGCCTCTCTTGTAATGAGCAAGCTTTGCTAAGAGTTGAAGAAGCACCCCAGAAACTGAAAGTATGAATTATTAGTAGCTAATAAATTAGGTTGTAAGCAGTTTTTTGGATAGTACCTCAGAAGCCTAGTCCCTTTCCTTCTGATTCCTGTCTGGGTCAATAGCAAGTCAGATATGATTCTTGCTGGAAGAAAAACGTGTTTTGGAAGTAAGATAATACATATGAAATTCAGTGTTTTGGTAGCGTTCTGATTTTTTTTTTTTAACTTGTTTTTAATGTGGTCATTACTGCAAGCCGTGCCAGTAGAAAGGATGAAGGAGCGCTGGCAGGGATCGCTTCTGGGCTCCTCTCCTTCCCGTGCTCCATCAGCACGGGCTGTCGTGCTGCATCTGCAGCAGAAAAAGCGGATCGCGGGAGCCAGCGACGGGTTTTTGCAGCAAGCCTCGCGTTACGTCTCTCCTCCATCAAGGCCAGCGTCGGTGCCTCGAGGCAAGGCTTGCGGAGCGGGGTTCGCGGTGCCCACGTGCGACAGCACGCTCCCAGAGCTGCGCATCCCGGCGGCCAGCTCTTTTACTCTGGATCATTCCCAGCCGAACGTCCCAGGGTGGTTGCTGGGTGGCTTGAAACAGCGCTGGGTGGGAAATCGAGTTAGTCTGGAAAATACGGGTATCGCGGCCGGATGGCAGCTGTGACCCGGCACGTTGCACGGCAAAGGTAGCTGACGTTGAAAGCATCTTGCTGGGTATGGGCAGAGCTGCCTGCGTGTAAGCTCCTTTTTTAATGGCACGGCTCCGGCAGATGCTTGTCTTGTCCCTTCTTTCCTTGGGGAGAGCAAGGCGAGTGGATCCCCGCAGCCCCCCGCAAATGAGGGGCTTCGCGGGGAGAGGGCGAGCGTCTCACGCGAGATTACGTGCTCTCTGAAACGTCCGCCTCTGTTTGAAGGGTGCTGAGATGTTTGGCTAGGGCTAATGTCCATGTTTAGCAAATGGGGCTGAAAAACCAAGTGACTTTTACGGGCCTCCATCTGTCTGAACTGCGGGGTTTTGTTCTGACCAAGTTAAAACTGCTTTACCCTGTGGAAGGTGCCTTGCTTGTAAGATGGAGAGAGACCTGCTAGCTCCCCTCTCAGTGGTTATTTCTCCTATAAAAAATGTTGTTATGTCATAAGAAAAGGACATTTTTCTCTGTATGATTTATTTAATTTGATTAGTTGTTGTGTCTGTTAGTTAAACTATGAAATACTCCAAGAGGGAGGCTAGCTGACCTTCCAAGGCGTGCACGAGGAAGTGGAAGGAAAAATAACTGTCCTCTACTGACTCATGGTCTCCGAAAGAATAGAGGAGAAGATGTAAATATTGCAGATATGCTTTATAAAGACAGCAGTCGGAGTAAGCCAAAGTTGCCTCCCATATTTTTCTTTAATTGTGTTATAGGAAATGGTTTTGAATTGTTTTATTTCCTAATAGTCACATCCTTATTAGCCTTGTGTTTTTCCTTCCCATACCCCTCCTGTGGGCTGTGCTGTACGTGGGAATTTCTAGCCTCTAAAACCAAAAAACTTGTGATAGAAAAACAGTTTCTGATTTATAGAATCGTTAGTCTGTTCTTGCCTGCTCGTCTACGTGCACGTGCTGAAGTATCCCATGTTTTATTGTTGATGTGGACAATGTTAGAGAGGATTATGCAGACTTTTTAACTGGCTGTTTATGATTTTACTGGTCTTCATAAATTAAACACCATCTTTATTTTAGGAAGGACATGTCAAAATGCCAGAGTGAAGGGATTGAGGGGAAAACTCCATTGTTCCCTTCAGATGCAAATTCTTTTCTCCCTCTTTCTCTTCTGCACTTCGTGGGGTGAGTGGCGTAGCACAGCTTGCCTGAAGTTTGAGCTCCTTGTTGCAGGGAAGCCTGTGACATTACCTTTGTAGTTAAACGTGAAAATTCCTTTTTTTCTTTTTGTCATTCTCAGAAACCAATGAACTCACAGCGGATTATTCTCACTTGAACCCTGTTTACGTTTTGGAGAAAAAAATGATGCTGATTTTTTTTTTCTTTCTCCATAACTGTATACATTTTCAGTAAGAGACATCATCTGTGTGCATTCAGAGATTATTCATATTCATTTTGTTTCCCCATTTCATTGGTTTGATTCTTAAATGTTATCAGTGAGTTAGAGCTGAGCTCTTTTAATTCAAATGGCATAATGCCCAATCCTCTGAGATTAGCTGGCAAGCGATTCTGGGCATGGTGCCACCTGGCATTTCTCAGAAAGGGGCTGCTAATAAAACACCGGAAAAAAATAAGATTGTTCCAGACATGCAAACCCCTGAAGTTGCAGGGAGCGAGGAGTGACAGAGCTTTCACAAACACACCCAATATTCTGTGGCATAGCTTGGAAACTGCTCAGGAAATACCATCCTAATACCTCTGCAGAAAAATGATATTAAAGTAAAGGTACTTTGAGTACAAATTATTTTTTCCGTTCTTAAATTTGTGGCTAAAATGCACGCTTCTCTTTTTTTTTTTTTTTGGCGTTTTGGCTCCAGGTTGGGCTCTCTGGGGTGCCTGCAGCGCAGCTTGGGCTCCAAGAGCTCTCAGCCTTTTAGGACCTGCAGTTTGTTCCCGTCCGATTTGCCTCACCATGGTGCAGCCCCACAGCTTCCCACAGCACCGTCTTAGGGCTGAAGACCGTATCCTTCCCGGGTCTTCAGCTACAGTGAATCTAGGCAAACCTCTATGGGATCCTATCTTGAACCTAAAGAAAGTTTGTTGGCTGCAAGAGACTTTGAATGCAGTTTCCAACTTAGTGACCGACGTTTTCTGATTATAACTTTTGTTTCCTTGGAAAACCTCCAAGAAAGCTCAATCCCTGGATAAATAGGTCCCAAGACATTTAGGGCTTTATAGGTCTAGACTAACATCTTAAAACTAGCAGGCTGCCCAAGCAGATTATGCATCATGGTTTTAATATGCTCATGAATCGAAATGCCACTTAACAAGCCAGTTGCCAAATTCTGCACCAGCTGAAGTTTTCTGTACACACTTGAGAGGTGGTCTTGTATACAGCATATAGCAGTAGACTGTAGGGCACTGATTTGCATAAAAAGCCTAGCCAGGAGCAATAAAAAAGAAGTATATAATAAGAAATAGTTCTTCAGTCTAAAGAAAAAAGATTTTTTTTTTTTTTCCCTTATGGTATTTTGCTCTTCAACTTGACTGTCTGCTTTCTGTATGGAGGGTTAGTACTGGTTGCAGACTAGGAGTGCCACTAAGGCAACCTTGAGCAACTGGTTGTTTCTTCATGCTTTTTCTTCTGTAGATGGTAGTAATAATATGTCCCGTGTTTCTTCTAAGAAACCACATTTTCCTATTTTCTGAATGTAATAGAATATAATCAGATGTACAAACCCTCTTGTTTTCTTGCTGGAGCTGCCTTTTGTACTCATCCCCCGTCATCATCCTTGTTTTCCAGTGGTTCTGTATGGACTTTAAAAATAATGACAGGGTGGGGGGTGGAGGGAGGCAAAGGAGTCAGATCCATAGTAGTCCTCGCAACATAAAGACTCTCAAAGCCAGTGGCAAAAATCCAGTTGATTTGAGAAGTGGAGATTTTTCATTCTCGGTTTACTGCCTTGGCTTCTCCCTGGACCTCTCTCTCCCAGGACACTTCTGTCCTTGCGAGAGTCCCTTAAATCGTGTATAATTTGCTCTATGTGGTTCCTGGCCACCGAGTAACGTCAACACAGCGTAAACTTAAAACTGTACAAAACTAAATCTGTTATTTCGAAAAAAGAGAAGTGATCCAGCGTTCTTTTCAGGTTCAGTCTGACAACACATAAAGTTTGTATAGGATTCCTGAAGTGGGAAAGGATAGGGAATTATTTATTTACTCTGAGGTCTGCACTAAGCAACCTGGGCTGTCAAGTGAAAATGTGATGATGTAGTTCATAATGTTTTACACAGTTCTTCGGGGTGGGGGGGAAGTAATATACGAGGCAGCCAAACCATGCAACAAACAGCTGTGGGTTTGTCAGGAACAGTGAATAGATCTTGGATTCTCGTAGCACGTATGACACTTTTTGAACTATGGTTTTTTGAATCTGGAAAGCCTATTAGGAACCCTGAAGGGAGGATCTGCTCCTTTTAATGTTCTTGCAGATCCTAGCTGTTTGCTTGCTTCTAGTTTCGTGGTTATAGGCTTGTGTCAGTATGATTAATGAGAAATGCAAAGTATGCAAAAAAATGGAACAATGAAAGGTTTTCCTCCTGCAAGAGGCAAGAAGTAAAAAGGCAATACAGTACTTTTGCTCAGTGATCACAGAAAGCAGAACAGTTTCTACTTTCCAGTTGCAGGATCTGACTCCAAACTACATTGACTTAGTGCACATGATGCTTATACTAAGTGGATTTGTGAATTTATGAATTTTATGTTACTATGTTTTCCTATGGCTGGGAATTTTAAAATTTTGCATTAAGTAGCTGAACGCGTGTGGCATGTATGCTGTAGTATGTGCATGCATCAGCTCTGTCAACTGAACGAGAAACTATGCAGAACTGTTTGAAGACTTTTCACACAGTCCTTCAGGTTGGATGGCACCGCTGGAGAGTGCCTTGTCCAACTCCCCTGCTCCAAGCAGGGTCGGCCAGAGCAGGCTGATTAAGACTGTCCAGGTATTGAACATCTCCAAGGATAAAGACTTCAGAACTGGTTAATTTTTTTTTTAATTTATATACAGTATGCATTCGTACGTGATTATGATAAGTAGCTAAGGTTGTGTAATGTTGTGGCTGAAATAGGACCTGTAGTTTCATGACCTTAAGGTTTAGCAGAGAACCATTTAGTTTTGTAGAATTTGGAGGGCCTCACCAGCAGGGATTAGTCAGGGTGACAACTTCCACATCTTCTTGTGCTTGAGGGATGTTGACTGGTTGCTTAGTGATGCGAATAAGGAAATCTGAGCATTCGTCCAGCAGACAGAGCAAGTGGTTAACTTTTTTGGTATAACCTCTTGCAACAAGACCTATTTCTGCTACAGTAAATGGTAACACGTTGCTGCCCATAGCTGTAAGCTTTTAGCCTACAGCAGGAAATTGGAAATTATTCATGTTTTAGCAGAGGGACTACAGATGTTGTAGTTGCTGGGAGACTGGCTTTTGCTTCACAGTAAATTACTGTTTTCATGGGTCGCATCCCAAGAAAAATTGTTTATTGGTATCAGCAGATAGAAGGAGTAGAGAAGAGAGTGTGTCATCATAGGTGAGTAATGCAGGATCAGTTGAATCACTTGATGCAGCACATCAGGAAGGACTGAGCAGCACGCTCGTGTATGAATCACTTTTGCATCAGGATCAGTGCTTGCCTGTCTTTTTCTGGATGGACATTAGAGCCAGCCCTAATCATCACATTTGTAGTCTTTGAGCTGCAACGCGCTTTGGACAGTGGAAATGATGGTAGCTGTAGCTGAGAAGGATAGTAAAGCGGAAAGAGCAGGAACACAAAATCTTGTGTTTCTGAAGAGTTAATTGTAGCTTTCACTTGCTTATAACCTGTGTAAGATTTCTTTTTTGTGAAACTGATACAACCCTGGATTAGGTTAGCAGAGCAGAAGGACCAGAGCTGTGGCCCCGAGGGTGACTTTGCTCTTCCCATTCTCCACAAACAGGAGGGAAGGGGAGGCACCAGTGTGGAAGAACCTTATATTTTGCATAGAGAAACACTTTGCATAGCAGCTGGCTGTATTTATATTACAAATTACAGTTTTCAATCCATGCGGCAATTAAGGTTTTCTTATCTCATGGATCCTCCTAAAAAGAAACTATTGCATTTATATCCGTAGAATATGTATAACTAAAATATGTAACATATGTATTTATAAACATATATAATAGGTGTAACTAATGTGTGTATATACTATGTGTGTGTATCTATATAGTATGTGTGTGTATAAAGTTGATATTCTCCTGATGAATTAGGTAAGTAGAGCTAGAGCTTTTTACAGCCAGTGACTGAATTAATAACGAACGGAGAAAGATTTAGTATAGCTGAATGCTTTCGTGTGGCTTTGGTCAAATTACTTAGAGGTGGAAATAATCAGCGGTTGAATTAAGCGAGAGGCCTGATACATACTGGAAAACCTCCATCGTCTGTCAGATGTTTTACAACTGTGATGAATGAGTTTGGATAAATAATGCGAACATGTGTTAAACAAGTTCAGGCCAAGTGCCACACGGCACAGTAAACAGAAATTGCACTTGAGGAATGTTTGAAAATATAAATGGATGGTAGGTGGTATGTGGAGAGCACTGTGAGAATAGCCTTTCCTCTGGGGAGGGTAGAAGGAAAACTCTTCTTAGGTGCTTCAGGAATAACTTGTTGTTGTTGTTACTGTTTTTAACAAATACAGACGTAGAGGTTTGCTTGTCCTAAAAAGAATTGTTTGGGTTGTTAAGCTGCAAACGTGCTATTTCGTGCTCATTGCAAACTTGCCTGGAGACTGCCCTGAACCAGCACAGGACTGAGCCGTATAGAAAGGAACCCAATAGCTTGAGTGACTTTTCATTTAAGTTACTTGTTAGAAAAACTTTATGTGGAAGGGTTGGGGGGAAAAATCTGGGATATTTTTCATCTGTGGAAACGGGGGAGAATTTCCAAAAGCGAAGTTCTCACTTGATGAACACAGTCTTTTATCAATAATTTCCTGATGTTAGTATGGTGTGGCTTTGGGCACCTCCCTTCATCCTAATCGTGGTGCTTGGAAAGTGGAGCAGCATCCTGCTTCTACCACATTTTTATAAGGGTGTGAAGTACCTAGCTACTTCCACCGCTAAATCTTTGCGGTCTGATGTACAGGTCCTTATGAGAGTATGAAGGTGTATCCCCGCTGCTGGAGAAGCCTTTATATTCGCAACAGTCTGAGTAGCAAAAAAAAAAAAGCAGCTGAAGGACAAATAAATTGCACAGCAGTAAAGGGTAGCAACTGCAGGGTTTTTTTGCAGGGCCGTCGGGTGCAGCACGTGAAGCTTGAGCGTGATGGCCCCCACGTGGCGTTACTTCCCTTCCTAGCGTGTTATCCTTTTATCGCGGTGCCTGTGCCATGTTTTCAGGCTGCCTGTTCACGTCCCTCTTGCCGTAAGGTGACGCAGGAGCAATGTGCCGGCCGCCCAACACGTGCCAAGTGTGACCCAGGAGAAATGTTCAGCAGACAGCAGGGACCTCTGAGCTTCCCCAGGCTACTGCTGGTGAGGACCAGCCACGTGCTCGACCTGGCATCCCCATCAGATGCCATTCACGTGTTGGCATGGATTTAGCTCGAGATCTTAGTGGTTCTGTTCCAGTTTATTCCTGGGGTTTTCTTTTCCTTTTCGGTTGCCAAAATGGTGCATTTTTCATGTGTCCCAGCAATTGCAGAATGATGGGAAACTTGCTGACCCTGAATTATTTTGACATCTGCTAAAAGTATTTGTGCTGCACTCTGTCCTTCTGCACATCTGATATTTCTTCACTCCCTCTCTGTTGCAAATCAGCCTCTGTTAACTTAATTTCTGTTAATTTAACTTTATCCTTCGAGTGTCCTAAAGAAGCATCCTTCAAGAACCCTAAAACGCATGAAGACACATGGAAAAAGACGGATCAAGTTATTTGAACAAAGCTGATTAACTAGCCTAATGTTTTTGTCTGAAATCACAGCTGCTAGGAACTATGAGACTATTACTTATGGGATTGTTCTTTGCTGCGTGACTGTAATACTAAAGCAAAACCAAGTCTTTGTGTGTTGAAATGCTCTTTCTCCTCTTTACTCAAAATCAGTAAAGCCTCAGTTGAATTGCTGTGTCTGGGTTTGGGCACTTAAAGATGTGAATTCATCAGAGGATGTACACAGGAACAAGAAGGACTATCAGAGGTTTAAGAAAGATGAGCTACAAGTAAAGTTGTTTAACATAAGGAAGAGGCTGTTATATGGAGACGTTACAAGAGTTTTCAGACTGAGGAGGTCTGAAAATTAAATTTAAATTTTAAGAAATTATTTTAGAAATCAATATTATCATCAGTAAATGTAGTGAAATATTGAAATAAATATCCTGGAGATGCTGTGGCATTTCCATTGGAATTCTTTGATTATTCTGTTTTTTAATTAATTTTGGGGAAAAAATCCTATAGATGAAGCTCCACTGGAGTTAGGTCCCCCCTCTAGAAGCATTCCAGAAGGGATCTTCATGACTGTGTGGCTGATGCTTCTGGGTGATGCTGAATTACAAATAAATGTTAGTCCTTAATATATATTGTACATATCGGTCACAGGCGCATCTACTGTTTTTTGTATGCGAGGATTTTGTGGTGGATGCTTGGTCTTGGCCACTCCAAACGGTCAAAAAACCCCAGTGTTGAGTTGGAACCTGTTGCCCCCAGCAGCATGGCTGTGAGTCTCACATGCATGTAGGCAATGCAGGCTCAGGTATTTAAAGATGCACACACCACTGCAATTGCTAGCAGCAGTCCGAGGAGAAGCAGATTTATCAGATTTTCACCATCAGCGTCTGCTGATGCTCTTTTGCTTGTCGCCTTGCTATCAGGTTAGTGGTCCATACTTGCTGTCTAAATTTTCAAACAACCTTTGATGGGGTCGAATGCATACACTTAATTAGGAGGCTGCATCCTTTAAGGTCTGAAGGCTGATAAGTCCTGATGCACTCCCTGAGGATGGGCTGGGATCACTGGAACAACCTAGTCTTGGAGATAACCTCTGACATATTTTGGCATGTCTTATGCAACAGTAAAACTTGGTCTGAACTTGAAGCTCAGGAGCTCATTCACGTTCTTGGCACAAACCTGTGATGTCTTTGCGCTCAGATGTTTTGCCTCTTGCCAAGCTGTCAGCACAGATAAGGCTTCCATAATTCTAGGGATAACAGGTGTGTGCTGAAATATTTTGTCTTTTTTTTTTGGTGATAGGTTGCTATAATTTGTTTGTTGCTCTTTGTTTACTAATACTGATTGAGCATGCAGGGCAGCACGTTGGCACTGTTTTTAAATGGAATAAGACCAGAACACTCAAATCGTGACTAGCATGTTGTTATTAAGTACTTGTAATTGAAGAGGCACTGATATGCTTGTTCAAGCACAAGCATGCAAGTCAGCAATTTGGAGACCTAGTTGTAAACTGAAACAAACGTTAAAGATTGGCCTCAACACACATTTTTTTTGTGATTATTTTTTAGCCTTAGACTGGTTACAGTAATCTCTAAAGAAAGCAGTACGATCTTGTATATTATTTTCTTTTCGAGCAATTTTCCCTGGCCCCATTCTCTTGAATTATGTAACCTATATTTTAGTATAACAACTACTTTCCTACTGTATTACTCTCTAGGGAACAATTTTGCATTAGTAGGGGGATGAACAAGATGACCTCTTAAGTCTTTTCCATCACCGCTTGCTGTAATACGGTGCTGTAATATTTGACCTTGTTACGCAGCCTTTTCCCTTCTGTAACCCTTTGACTTTTACAGAAGAGCAGTCACAGCGTTTTTTGGACATTCAGAAGTGCCCTTCTTTGAAGTTATCAACCCAAAGTACTGTTTCCTGCTCTTCAGAACTAAAGAGCATATTAGTTCCTTTTGCATTGCAGTGGAGACGACCTGTATAAATAAATCATTGTAGGGAAGTACGCTACAGTGCCTGTTCCATAGCCGGAATGAAGAGGCTGAAAAGGCAGAGAATCTTTATTTTGTTAATATGTTGGCAAGGCTGTAACTTTCGAATATGCCTTTCTGGTGTTGCTTTTTATTTCAAGGAAGGAAGGAGGACCGAGCTGTTTGGGCAGTCTGTTCTAGATCTGTACTTTATCCATGGACCTACACAGTGTACTTACTTCACTGCTGTTGTTTCCAACAGCAGGATTTCCCCGTGTGTCCAAAGTTACCAGTAGGTATCAGACTGGACGGGAAATGTAACTGTAAAGGGGAATTCTGTATTCTAGTTTGCAAGATGTCCCATTTTAATTTTTACTTCATAATTTAAGTAAAACCTGCTCTCCTGTTGTGCTCTCCTGCTGCTGGGCTTACTTATTGCTTATGTCCTTTTTTCCACAGCAGCAGTAGAAGACAACTGAGACAGGTTTCTGCAGTACGGAATTGGGAAAACAGTAGCGAGCACGGAGGTATAAAGCTAAGGGGAAAAGTACTAGTCCTTTCTGTCAGCCAGCTTCACCCTGCTCTCAGCCTACAGCAGCTTATACGTCCTTTTGCTTGCTTATGAGTAAGCAGGGCCTTAATACACTAAGTAAGATTGAAATGGAAATAGCGAAAGGAAGTTTTGACTCTCTCAGTTTTTATCATCGTAGCATAATGCAGTGCAGCAGAGAGTACCAGCTTCCATAGCTGTAACCCCCAGGATCCAGCAGATGAAAACTAAGGTTTCCTTTTGCACTTAACTATATAAACGTGTGCTGCATTTTAGCATCTCCCTTTAGCGTAAATCGTTGGCATTTGTTTGCCATAATGTGTAGATAGTGTGACAAATGTTCTTCCTAGTTCCACATGCATGTGGATGGGTCTACAGGAGCAAAGGGACAGAAATTGAGAGCTTTGTGAAGGGGAAACTCTGGCTAATGGTTTCTCCGTGACACATGGTTTGCTTGAAGCCAAGCAGAATAATCAGAAGTTTGGTAGAAGTGGTCGAGAGGAGAGATCAGTTTAGACCCATTAGGCTCCCAGGGTGGAGTGTGATGAAGACTGGAAAGCCCCTTCTACCAGCTATAAGTGTAAAAACCTCCTTCTTTTAAATCTCACTGAATTACTTAGATGTTGCTGTAGTTTATCTGTATGTTGGTAATGAATTTCAAGCATTGCCTAGAACCTGGAACCAAGGTGGGGCAGTCTCCAGGGCGTTCAGAATTACATGTTCAGAAGGAAAAGGACCTACCCTGAAGGAATGACTTCTGTCTCTCTGTTTTACACAAGTGATTCAGTTTCTCACTCAGTCTTTCCATGCTTCCCAATACGTTTAGTTCTCTGTAGGTGATCGTTTAAGCATTACTGCTTTCTTTAAGTATTACTGTTTTCATATTAGTGGCACTCCAGACCTTCACCTCTCCTGCTGTCTGTTCTCCCTCCTACTGACTCCCCTCTGCTTTGCTGTACTCTCCTTGTGTTGTTTCTCTGTTGTCGCATGTCCCTGATTCCTCATCCTCAGGGTCATTGTTTTTCTCCTCGGTCCTCTGGAGTTTTCTTATTGTTACTCCTTTTCCCGCAAATGATTGAATCTCATTTCATCTCTCTTGGAAATACAGGAGCAAGAATCGGCGTATGCTTCATGGGGAGGACACTTGCACCTGGAGGAGTTGGCTACCTTTGTCACTGTATTTAAATGTATAATTGTTCCTGTGCTGACAGTTTTATGTTGATTCCCTCGTGATAGAAGTTAGGACGTTTGGCGCTTCAGAGAAATGTTCAAAAAAAGGTTAGCTCCAGTCCTTCTTCCCAAAGTGGGGTTTCTGCCCTGTGTGCTCTCCCCATGGAAATCCAGGGGACTGTTTGTGCCCCTTGCTTCTTGCAGCAGCAGGAAAGCAGACTTCGGCCCTTGAAGAGGCAGGAAACTCATTAGGCACGAGTGTACAGAATTGCTCTGACGTGCTGGCTGTATCGGGTATTTTTCATTCCCCGTGGAGATCCCACCGTGGCGTTCTCCCTGCTTGCCTGTCCAAAGCCACGGGCTCCCTGGGGTTTGCAGGTGGCTCTTTGCACCCTCTGCTTTAAGCCTCTGCCAGCGTGGTTTTAGGGTACGGGCTAGGAAAGGATGTCCAAGGCTATTTTTTGGCTTTCCCTCCTCCCACTCCCCACCTGCAAGTCCTTTATGGAGAAAGGGAGTAAGGATGCAAGCTAGAAGGGGAGCTCTTCTCATGTGCGGCCGTAACAGGATCCTCTCCCCACAAAGGGTCCCGCTCTCCCAGCGGGGGCAAAGGACCCAGCTCGCTGAGGGGACCCACTGTCTCACATAATTAGCTGAGCAGCTGCTGCGTGTCTGAATGAAAAGGAGGGCAGGGAGGTTTTGCTCTGACAGGGAGCCGGAGCGGCATTCCTTGGAGGCAGCCTGCACATTCCTCCAAAGCAGTCGGCACTGACGGCGACGTGGGCTCGGCGTTGCGCAGCCAGGCTTCCCCACGGTTGTACACGGCCCCTTGCTTGGCCTCGGGTCCTTTATTGTAGGAAAACTCCTTTTCCTCGGTAACTCCTGATCGTTTATCCCTGGATCAGCGGGAGAATATATAGCTTGAGTTCACATGTGATGCGTTGCGCTGATTAATGCATGACTAACTATTTATAGAGAGAAAATAAGATCAGATTTGAGAAAAAAATGAAGATTTGTAATATGCAAAATGAAGTAATCTCAGCAGAAGCAGCAACTGTGTTAATGCAATAGGGGGCAATGTGCCTGTGAATGAATCCCTTCTCCGTGTATTTTCTAGGGGGTCCGGGACGAAAAGGAGAGTGCCTTGTCTGGCCGACACATTTATGACTGGCTTTTGTGGACAAAAGCAAAACTAAAAAGAGAGCCTGTTCCTGGCACAGGACCCAGGTCTCTTCTTAGAGGACTGCTTTAATTTGTTTGACATACAATGAAAGACTGGCACACTGCACTAATTAGTTTTATATACAGTTGTTTTATAGATCTGCAGCACTATATGTACCCGGGGGCCCACTCGAGTAACCCAGTGAAGTCTACCAGGCTGCTTTCTGAAACCTGTTCACAGGATTACACCCCTATGCCTGACTACTTGCCGTGCTGCTCAAATTTTTACCCAGTTTTATAATTGTGTAAATCCATTCAGACAGAATAACACCCATTTAAAACTGGAAGAGTGTAGTAATAAACTTGGAAGTGGAGTACTTGGCATTCACAGAAAGATTTATTTTTTTTTTTTAATTGTTATAAACATTCTTCTGGGTTCTTTATTTTTTTTTTTCCCCCCCATCAGTGCTGGTGGAAACCTAGGCAGTTCATTTAAATTCTAAGAGACTATTGCTATTACTTCTATCACTAATATTTCTTCCTAGTGAGCACTTGAAATAATGTTTTATTTATTGTTGCAGGGACAAGAATTAAGTTTTTAGTTTCTAAGTACTAGCCTGTTTGCAAGTGGCTAGTGGAGGCCAGACAATATTGCTACTTCTGTCCCATGCAAGGACTTTAGAAATGAATGGCAGGAAATGTTTCAAATGTTGTTTAATTAGGTCTGCACTAGGTACCCTGCTAATGTAATCAAACATGGAGTTAATCTCCCTTTTATGTTTTTGTAAGGAAAGGAGCTTCATCTTGAAATTATAGTTTAAAGAAAAGAGGCATGGATGGGAGACGTGGAGGTCATTCAGGCAGCAGCAAGTGAAGCAGAGCAACTCCCATTTGTGTTCAGCCAGATGTTCAGGAGCCTTTGCCAATAGCTCAAAAGGCTGATGCTACATAAATTACTATATCCCAGGGACTAATTCAATGGGTGTGATGGAAGAGGAAGGGAGGAGGATGGTACCCTGTTGGTCAGAGGTCAGGTGTAACACATGGGACTGAACCAAGCAATATTCAGCCAATTCTGTTCTTTCTTTTATTATTGTGGATTGAAAACACTCGTTTTCCCATAGAAAGCAGAAGAGAAGTCAATACTTTCATTAATATAAAGACCAATTACTATTTTCTTTAAAAAGTCCCTTTTCCCGTGTAGTCGAAAAAGTTTAATACCCAAGGAAATTTGAGCTTCTGATGGTCATCTTTGAAAACATAGAATCCCCTTTGAAAGCTACCAGTGGTCCCATAAAATAAAGATCTTTAAAGGCTTCTCTTGCTTTCTGAAAAAATGCCGATTGCAAACCAAACTGCCTTGCCTCCACCTCCACGTTTGTACCAAATTCACGTAGAGGCATCCCTTTTCACCTACCATGAATTGTTTCCCTTTCCTCTCCAGGAGAGTTATTTTTACAAAAGTAGAAGCAAACAAAAACCTGGAGTAATAAATAATGGTTTTCTTTTAGAGTGTGAAGCCTTCTCTCGACCAAAGTGTGCTGCCTTTGCAAGAAAATAGGCAGTTGTGGGTTGCTCTCTCATGTGTGTCCATCTGTATCACAGCCTGGTTGTCTTTGACACCCTGCCTGTAGAAAGAAGTGGTAAGCTAAGGGAATCTTTTTGTCTTTCAAGGATATACACCTACCCGTTATGATGTGAAAGATAATTTTAACAAATGTGACTCTTGCTTGTCACAGAAAGGTAAATAAAACTCAAGGCCATACCAGTATCTGGTTTTCTATCAGATAGTTTCACAAGATTTGACTCTGACTTTGGATGTTTGAGGTTGGCAGTGCTGATGCTTATTAATTTTTCAGGATGTCCTACAGTCTACAGATAAAAACCAGGGTTTCAAGGTTAATGAAGTAATAGCTCAGCATCCCAAACAGCATTGCTCCATCAGTGGGAAGCCCATGGAGGGACAAGAGTGCCTTTTTTTTTTTTTTTTTTTTTTAAAATAAAATAAAGAAATAAGCAGTGCCCTCTAGTGTTAGTTAACATCAGAGGGAACCACCAGGGGAAATTTTCTATCATCTTGCTATCTTCAGTTAAACCTATTTCACAGCCACAGATGCAGCTATTTCTTGAAGGAAAGTAGTAAAAAAGAACTGCAATAGCACAGCTTATCAGGACATAACTGCCAGAAATGTCATCAATAAGTAGATACAGTCAGGTATCGCAAACTCCCTGGCCTGTTTTATCTTCTCTAATCTTGAAATGTGTGAGTGTAGTATGTCTCCAACCTGTACCTGACCTGGGCAAGGATGAAAGATGTGTTTTACCAACGGGCCAGAGACTTCTGAACATTCAGGGAGAGATGTAGCAGTGAGTGTTCCTGCTTTGAAGTTCAGAGTTTCAGTTTCTGGCATAAAGCAGTCCTGGTGTACACGTATTCAAGCTTATCTACAACACGTTACAACAAGGCAGTGAGCAGGTAGGTCTTCTGGGCTGTCCTTGGAGCACCTCGAATTTTTTGCTTCTAGTGATAGTAAGCAGGTTGGACTCCTGTTTCAAAACCACAGGCATCATTCGTTTCAGTTAAAGACAATTCTGCCAGGGATGCACTGTGGGAATTACAGTCACCTCTGTGCTTTAGCATGGAAGGCTATTTCTCAGTCTGTTTAAAAGAGGGCAACGCTTTAAATTGCTAATGTAAACCAGCAAGCATTAAAAAGCATTTGCTCTCTGGTTTCTGAATTGTCTTCAGTGTGAAAACATGGTAAGCAAATGTGCCTTTCCCTCTCTGTTTTTTTAATTTGATTTTCTACCATAGAGAAAGAGCTTACGAGTGATTATTGCCTTTCAGTTTCTGCTGATGCATTTCATAGCCTTGGTTGCAGTCTGGGGCTTTTGGGATGAGCCCCGAGGTCCCTGTGGTGTTAAAGCTACTGTTGACAAATGGGAATCCTGTAAGGCCTTGAGAGCATCTTACGGAGTGTCCCTGAGCTGTAATCTGTGTGTGCATTTATCATTTTCTGGAAAACAGCACACAGAAATACAATACAAGTACAAGGTTTTATGAGGTGACCCGTGCAGTACCTTGGCTTATGCAGGGTTTCCTGCCCTGGGCGAGGTTCGCCCTGGACTGCGGTTTTCTAAACCAAAACATCTTCTGATGTGGCATGATGCTGAGGAGTGACAGTCTCACTGTCCTCCTTGGGTTATGCTCTGTGAATGTTTCTGATGGCTGCCAGCACGATAAGAAGTGGGTGCCGAGACTTATGTAGGTGGTCAGTATATTGCCTACGTGTAAGGATATCAGGTGAAGAAGGTTAGGAACTTGTACTTCTGAGCTGATTCAACAAGATCAGCTTGACATGAGGAGGGATCTGTGACCGTGCATTGCCTCTGCGTAGATTGCTGCGCCCTGGTAGCAGATACCCGAAATGAGATGACTTACCTGGGCTGTTGCTCCTCAAAAGGGGTGTCAGACCCGCTCAAGCATTTGCGACACGTGCCGCTGTCTTGTTGCCCCTGCTGTTGCCAAACTTCATGCTTCCAGTAGTTATTGATTCTTCAGCTCTAATGGTAGACCCCTTTTTAAGCTGCAGTTAATAACTTCTGTCCTCTTTGCTACATGTGAGCAGGGAGAGCGTTGTTTTTGCCGATTGCCAAGGATGATGTTACGCTCTGTGAAAAGACCAAGGAGAATAATGTTTGGCATTGTTCCTCTGAGACGTACCAAAAATCTGCACGCACCAATGAAAGCAACCAGCGTTGTAGTATCCTAACAATGGTTCGTTAGGACTTTACCGCGGGCCGGGATGATGATTGTTCCTGTTTAAGACCAAGACCAACAGATGGCATTTGTTAGGACATTGATATTTACGTACAAAGTTGCCAACACTTTAAGAAGCGGTGCCTTTCTTAATTAAGATGATAATGTACTGCCTTGTTTGGAGAGATTCTGCTTGTAATGATGCTGGTGAATTATGAATAGAGGGAAATTAGTAATAACAAATGCCAGATGGAGGTGTCTTTCAAAGAGGAATATTTTGTGTAATATGGCATGTAAAGTTGACAGACCAGGTCATAAAAACCCTTTATTATTCTTTAAGCTTTCCTGACAAAATTACTCTTTATCCTGCCAAGAAATGTAGTTTCACATGCCAGTGCGTTTTTAAGTGAGAGTAATTAAAGTATGCCTCTAAGTTTATGGCTTGAAGTGAAATCGTTCCTCCAATGTTTTGTCAGGAATCTATAAACAGTGCAAGGAAGGAGACAACTTATAACAACAATAGATTTGCCAGTTCTACATATTCTGCCTTTGAAATCAGAGGCAATTAGGGATGAACAAAACTACTTTCAAAGTTTACCAAAAAAAAGTGTAAGTTTTGCTGAAGTTTTACTTCACGTTTTTTCTTTGGTTGACGATGACTTGGGAATAAGAGACGTTTTTCTAAAATTAAAACCTGCCTTCTTTGATTGAAGAAAAAAATGATTACTGAGTTATAAGTGCATCGAATCCTCCAATGCTAGGCCTTTTTTGTTACTTCCTGAGAGAAGGAAATAAAATTGATTTTGTAGTGTAAAGTAGTAATTAGAAGAGAAGTAGACAAGGGCAAGTAAGAAATAAAACTTTGGGGGTTGATATTTAATGTTCTCATAAGAACATTCCCACTCCACGGGCATTCCAGCTTTGATCTCATGACATGCTGGCTGCTGTCCATCGCAGAGAAGGTCCTTCCGTGATGGTCTGTGGGTGAGGCAAAGTGTGTCATGGGAGGTGACCGTGAAGATTTGATTTTCCTTTGTAATTGTCCTCAGATTGCATTAGTGTAATAAAATTCAATTTAGGACTGTAGAAGCGTTGCATATAGTCTTTCTATCAGATATGCCAAACGTTGTAGACCAGGAGGATTTGAAGAACATACTTTCTGCTCCATCCTTCCATAGTCACAAATCACTCCCAATATGCAATAATAAACTTGAGATGTACACTCCAAGACTTCTTCCAAAGGCACAAATGTTTTGGCAGGGTTCAGAAAGGTAGCAGAGGAGTTGCTTTTGTCTTCTTTAAATTATTTCTACAAGTATGCATTAGTATGGGAATAAATGAAGTAATATATTTCAGTATTGGATGATGAAAAGAAGGCTTCTGCTTCATTTAGAAAAAGATCGAGATCAGTTTTCATGAGAATAAAACACTGTTTTGAATTATGCTTAGAACAGACTGTCCGACTATTTCTGGTATTAATGTTCATTGCTATTGCAAAAAGGATTTAACAATAGAAAGATGAGAACATGAGAAAAGAATGTCTAGAGGGAAGGCAGTCAAGGATGGGATTCAGTGGCTCTAGCTTTGATAACAATAGCAAAGAGTGCTCTCAGTTGAGTCTTTTGAGACTAATCTGGTACTGTCAATAAACCCTAAATTTACCTTCATGCAGAAAGAGCAGTATTTCTAGGCATTTTCAAAAACTCCATAGAGCATTGCTTCTCACTGATCTTGTTAAAGCTACTGTGAATTTACCTGGGAGATGCCATCTGCAGTTATGGACAACTAAACCCTGGTTTTACTTTACATTTTTAATGAATGAGTCCTGTAGATATAAAAGACAAAGCTGCTTTCTTTAACAGCAGTGTACCTAGTGAGAAACAAGCACTATGACTCTTCCACTCCAACTCTTTTGAAAACCCTACTACTTTTTTGCCCTGTTGTTGGTTTTGTTTATGCTGAACTTCTTTCTGTTGCTTTTTTTTTTCCCCAGAAAAACTTTACAATTCCAATGGACGGGAGCTGAGACGGGCACTTTTCTCCTTGAAACAAATATTTCAGGTGAGCAAATAACGGCTGTCCATTCTGTGATTTCTTTTTTTAACGTAGGGAATAATTTACAGGTTCTGGCAAAAGTGAATTTTAAGACTTCATTTGTAATGTGCAATTAGCCAATTGCTTCTTAGGGTCTTCTCTCTTTATGGTCTACAAGCTTTTTCCTGTCCCTTCAGTGTGTCTGAAGGCAGGACCAGATGTGGAGTTATGGCAGAGTTAGTGGTTGGAACCTGCCAGGAAAGGAGAGAAGAAAATTGGGACTCTTACGTGGAAACAGGCTGCTCATTAGACAGTGGCATAGTTCTGTATCAGGAAGACTGGGAGGGGGATGTGAAAACAGGAGCTAGGAAACCATGGGTTGGGGTGATGGCCCAACATTGGCCTAGTAATTGACAAATAGACTAGGTTTAAGCCACATCAAAAACTGAAAAAGGGTGAGAGAGACATGGGAGAGATCTGATGAGGAGCCAAGATGTAGTGGGATTGTTCTGAAGGTGTTAGAATTTAGGTTGAGGTTAGAGGAAATGATTTATTGATTAGCCGAAAAGATAGTTCATAGAGCTGAGGAGGGTATGGTAGTGACTGATGAATTTAAGTTTAAGGAAGGGCATGGATTTGAATGTGAGTGTTCGTTATGGAGGAGACCTGAAATCAGCAGGATTTTGGGTCCTGTGGGGAAGTAGCCAATGTGATAGGCAAGAGGTGTGGATGATAAGAAAGTGAATTGAATGAAAAGCTTGGTTTTACTGGATAAGGGGAAGGACTTGGGAATGTTGCAGGACTGGAAGGAAACTTGTTGTAGAGAACAGGTCAGGAAAAGTGGAAAAGAAGACATTGGTGAGAACTAGAGCATACTGCCAATGTGATCCTAAAATGCAATTCAGGATGACACATTCCATTTCTAAATGGAATATAAGTGAAATCAATAAGAGCATCTCTCCTCCTTTACTAATGGATCCAAATGGAGGATGACAACATATAATGTTTTTCAGCCGCAACAGGTAGGTGCAAGGGTTTCAAGCTGTTAGTTTAGTGTTTTTTGCTTTGTTTTAAATAGACATTTATTCTAAGAGTAACAACGTTTAACAATTCTGCAAGACTGCAGAATTGCAGATTTCCAAAACACACAATGCTTTCTACAGGTGTCAAAGTTAAGCATTCAGAATTTAGAAAATGCCAGAAAGAAGATTTTTCTGAACAATAGGAGTAGATGGTGAATGGTAGACCATTTAATAGAAAAGTTTGGCAGTTGGTCTTCTGGGTCAGAAGAAAGTCCTTGAAGTTTGACATTTTTGGACAAAGAAGGAGTTCCAGCTCTGAAACAGTCTGGTCATCTCATGGCCACAGATTGGGAAAACCATTGTCTCTTCAAGGCATTCCCAGGGAAAGACTGTTTGAGAGTCACCATGATGCAAGTTGGGTTTCCCTGTGAGCTTGCCAAGTGGATGGACTGTGTGCTCAGAGGAAATTAGGCAGGTTTCCAAGAGTCTTTTCTGGTTTCTTCTCTTTTTTTTTCAGCTCAACTGTTTCTGGGAAGTATTTGTATTTCTTTGGATTTACATATTCCACAGGTTAATCTTGGTATTCACACATATTTAGCAGTGAGTGCTAAGCCTCTCTTCCCACCCATCCCACAACTCCCATACCTCCCATCATGACTTTTCCCAGTTTGGGTATTCATAAATGTTCTCTTCCATGTAGGTTATTTGAAGTCTAGTAGGTAGTTCTGAGCACGCAGTACCCGGTGCTTCCAGTGAACACACCAGTAAGATATCTGTCTTCCAGCTGATCAGCTGTTTTCACAGAAATGTTGTTTAAATATTTATCCTAATAAATTTTATTGAAGTTGACTGGGTTGAAGAATAATGATAGGGGAGGGAAAAGTAATCCACACAAACCCATATCTGTATATGAATTTAGTTTTTAAGTGAAGCCTGTCTGACAGTTTCAGAACATAATTTTCCCTGAAGAATTCGACATCCCTGCTTCCTAATGTATGTGATACAGAAGGGAGTTTGGGAATTATCTGTTACAGCTTCAAGTAGCTACTTCTGGTAGAACTGTGGCTGTTTGTCGAACAAACGTACCCTTCAAAAAATCTTCATATACTCTCAAAATACAGGTTCTCATTAGTGGATAATCGGGGCTGGAGAGTATTCATATAATATGCTCAAGTATTTGAGGTAGTACACTTCAGACTGGAAAATGAGACCCTGTATGATGTAAATTCCTGTTTACCTGTCAACGTCGCTGTCCTTAACAACGGTTACTGGCATTGCTAAGGGCATCTTTTGAGTCTGATTTTAGTTTATCTCATAATGAACCATGAGAGAGAATGTAAGATGATTTTTCTATCTGTTTTAGAAAGAAAAGCTTTTTCAATTTTTTAGTGAAGAAAAATACAAGTTAATATTATAAGGTTATGTTATAGACCAAACACTATTGTCCAAAAGGTCATACCAAATATATTTTTTAGTCTATGACATTGAAGTATGTCAGGATTAGAAACGTGTCATCTTAAAAGCTTTTTAAAAAGTATATTTTTCAATATAAGTATCTGTTTGATTTTGTATCTCATTATATTTAGTATTTTAAATTCCTTAAGAATATAATATTTCGGAAATAAAATGTTCACTTCAAAACCGGTCTTTATTTTCATTTTAACAAATTTTCAGAGTGTTATGGAGACTTCATCATGTCTTTAAGTGCCAAGACCGTTCATAACAGCATGTTTTTGTAATCATTTCATCATAGCTGAGTTAATTTGGCATGGGTTCTGTGTCAGTATCATTTTTAATTTAAAGAGCTTCAAGGTAGTGTGCAGTCTTTTATTTGCATTAAGTGGGAACAAGCCCAAGTTTTACATCAAATATGAATTCCAAGTAGTCGGAGCTCTTGCTTTTTCACGCGAGGCCTCAGCAATATTAGCAATGTTTGGCAAAAGCAATGCTTTTTTTCCGGATTTTAAGTGAAAGATTCATTTGGCAAGTCCAAACTTGGAATTTCTCTTTGGTTTCTTCTGGTGGCTGGTTTTGGCAAAATGATAAAGGTTATGTGGAGCATTTTTCTTTGATAGTAAAGCCATTTTGTTCCTGTCATTCATTCTGACGGGTTGAGATAGCCACACTCATCATCTTTTGCTGGACTGTACTGCAGTATTCTTCTGATTCACCGTTATGCTTTTTGGCGAACAAACTTAGAGAGTAAGGAAAGTAATCTTCAGACTAGAAGTATCTGAAGCACTTGACCTTAAAAGAGCTGAAAAAAAAAGATATATAGATATAATTGACAACCTGTTGGAGTACAGTTTAGCTCCCTTTAAAGGTATTTTCTGACAGACTTCTGGGTTGCCTGGTTCTTGTGTTTATGAGAGATTCGTGAATTTTGTGCAAAGTGCTAACACCTCCCAAAGGCATCCGGGGCAGAGTCCAGCTGAACATGGCACTTATAAAATTGGGGTTGAAAAACATTCTTGCATTTCCTGATTGTGCTATCGTAAGAGAGATAAAAATACAGCTGCTTAAAACATTTAATTCAATATCCATCTTAAAAGCAGAAAAATTGGGTATGAGCAATATAATATATATGTAAATAGTGCTGCGCAATTTACGTGGTATTAAAGAAGCTTTTTGAACAAGACCTCTGATGTGACTAGATGTAATATAAAGCAGGCATGCTTTAGAACCTATAAACAAAAGTGTGCCTTGTCGTTACAAAGCATTACAAAGCAGAGTTTCAAATCATGCTGACTGCATCATTTCAAAATCTGAAGTAACTGCATAAGAATATGGTGCCGTAAGAAAAAGAAGAAAGCTATAAAGCATGTTTTAAGTCTGTTGAAATCTATAATCACATGTAAATCTGCTTCTTAAAGTTTTGGAAAATATTTTTAATCAATCAATGCATTAGGTTTTCTGGAAAGCAGACCTAAAGGGTATATTTTAAAGTGTTAAGGAAAAAAGCCAGTTTTCTTTTAGGACTGCTTTCCTCACTAAGCGTCATTTGACAAGGGCAGGAGATCTCCCACTATTTTTCTTGAGGAGCCTATGTTCCCGTTTTGTGTTGTGATCAGAATATCAAGCCACAAAGTTACAAAATTCTCGTACAGAATTTTCTTCTATTGTTGAGAAATTCATTAATCATTGAACAATTGAGCTTTGTGTAAAACGTCACAAAGAACAGCTATGTAGGGGCCGTGGAAACATTAACTAGAAGGTGTTTGGATAGACACAATCTTATCAGTGAGTGAAATCGAATGTCACACACTTCAGCTGCTAAGGAGTCATCAATCATCCTTAGGGGAGCAGGAGGAGTCTTCTGTGTTTGCCTCATTGATCTCAGGGAAGGAGGCTGCTCCTTCCCCTCTTGCAAGCATGACTGATGACTCCTTAGGGTCTGAAGCTGTGTGACACTTGATTTAGGGGCTGCTGTCATCACTTGTGAGGCAGCCTGCCACCTCTCCCCTTTAAGAGCCCTCTTGGAAGGGTTCTTGATTAAGTCACGAAAAAGAGAGAAACCTTCATTTTCTTCCCAAATCGAATTCACTGTAGTTCCGCGTAGCAGTTTACATATCTGTTTCATTCTGTTTTACAAAGGATATGTCTCATTACTGTTTAGAGATTATAAATAAATAGACATGACACATTAAATGTCAAAATCAGTTTCTCAATTTCACTGGCAAATAGAGAGGCTTCTCCATGCCTAGACAATGTTACGGGCTGAGGTCTAAACAGTTCTTAATGAGACTATAAAATGTGAACTACTTGCACCACAAGGATAGCCTAAAAACTTGGGAAGCCGCCATTATTCGTTCTCTAATTTGTACGTATCTTTGAATTGAACCAGGAGAGCTTGTTTTGTATGGAGCCTATCTACTTTAGCTTCCTCAGGTATGTAATGCAGTGCATGAACATTGTTCGATCTTTTGCTGAGCTGCCACGGAGAATATCCCTGATAGAGTCTGGTCTAGGTGACTTTTCTAGTAATTTATAATTCTGCTATTAACCGGGAGGAAAAACCCACAGTGTATTCGTGTATCTGTTGTCTACTCGAGGTGCAAAGGTTGGAATTCTGTCCCTATCGAGTCAATGGCATAAAATGTCTCTAGTTTCAGTGTTATTTTTACCTGCTGGTTGACTGCATACCAGTAGATGGATCATGGTAAACAAACGGAGATGGTGACAGCAGGACTTTTTCTGTTCATTTCCCGCTAACTGCTTTGTCTTTATGGGGGGAGGTAACCAAAGCATTTCTCGCTAATTTTTATATAGATTACTCTGATACTGAGGCGTGACTTATTTTTGCTTGCTTGCTTCTGGCACTGACAGGGGAAAAACAGTTATCTGGGGAAAAAGATCCTATAATTACCTACGCCTTCATTAACTGATATAACAAAATATTGAAAGCAGAAAGTTACTTCCAAATGGTTCAACTTGCTGAAATAGTAGTAGAGTTTCTTTTCCATGTTCTTTCTTTCCACCTGTTTTAAGAATTGTAGTACAGTTTGGTTCCCTCTCCTGAAAGAACGGAATACATCAGTTTATTGCTTTGTGCAACCCAAACAGGTAGCCCACCGTTTTCAGGGGTAGAACTTGATGGTAATTCTCAGGTGAACGTGGCATCATGCGACTGCAAAGTTAAATGCGGTGAGAGCGCTAGAAGCAAGCAGTGTCACAGTAAGGTGGCTTTCTGCCTGCAGCTCCCTCACCTGATAGAGGGATCAGGCAGGTTATGTGAAAGTAGAGAAGTTAATGACCGAAGTCACTGAAGACCATGTTCAGAGTAAAGGGGAGACAGGACTTTATTGGAGAAGGTGGTGGTGAAGATCAGGCAGGATCACAATAATTTGATCTTGGTAACTCAAGAAAGCAGACTTAAAGAAAGAACATAAGTGTGGCATGGGAGCAACTTTGCTGTACAGGCTAAGCACTCTTTCCTTTCTAAATTTTAATTTGTCTTTTATCAACTTAAGACATGAGTGATTCTTTGGGAATCTCCATAACATCAATTGAAGATACCTTTGGTTTTGTCTTAGCAGTGCAAACTTCCCTACGTATAAGTGCCAATACATCTTTTACAGAGTGATTATTTATCAGAAAAGTTTAGACATGAAAGACCATAGACTGATTTTTCTCCTTGGTCTTCTTAGAGTTTGCTGTATGGATCCAAAAGGAAGAAAACCCTTTATGAAGGGAAACCCAAAAGCTTAAAGGACCAATTCTTCATTCATATACAAATGAGACGCATTTCACTAAGGAAGAAAAAGTAATATATAAATGGGAAATGGGTGTTAATAAATGATGTGTTGGACTTTGATAAAATAATACAAATATGAGCTGAAAGTTTTCAGGTTGTAAATTTATTCTTTTTTTATGGACACCCAACAGGAAAGAGCAATTATTCTAAGAAGTTACTTTAATTTCAGTAGACAAGATTACATTTTAAAAAAAGGAAAAAAAAAAAAAAGAGATTGTTAAGAAAGTTTTAAACTTTTAAATCTTTTCATGAATCTATACAATATTTGTTGTCTACCTGCTACCATACTTTTCCTTCTGGTTTTGTTGGCTGGAACTCGATGCTCTAAACATACCTTAACTGTGTCTAATAAACACTGATTTGACTTTGAGGAATCTCAACAAATCTAATAGAGCAGGATTTGATTTTTATCTATTACTTATTTCCTCAAGATTTTTTTTTATATGCTGCAGGACAGCTACTGGGATAGCTACATGGGTACTGCTGGGTATCCTCGGTATCTGCATACCTGTGATTTAAGGAATTCAAGAAATTTGATAAAGACTTTGAGAAGTCTTGCATTACTGAAAAGCTATTCATACAAATATGTTGTTTCAAGTTTACTTTTTTAGAAATTTGGACAGGTGAAAAAAATCCAAAGATCTCTGAACCTCTTTCACATTAGAGTATTTCCCAATACCCTCAAGCTTGAAGAAATTCTGTCTGTAAGACAATTGCATTTTTGTTTCAAGGTATTAATTATTGGATATGTATTCACGCGTTTTAATTTGCAAAGTAATGTTAACTGTTACAATATTTATTTTGCCCCCATGTATTCTTTCAACTGTCTAAAAGAAATTGCAGAAAGGCATACAATTTAAAATGTGTGCCTGTGTAAAGGAGGTGTGAAGTAATAAGTGTTGCAGCTTCTCTGCTTTGCTAGCACGAAACACTGGGAAACGCTGTATTTGTTTTGCTGGTATTTTTAGCGCAATACAAAATGCATTCTTGAGAAACAACAGAACATTTATTTTCTGGACTGAGAGGATTTCAGAAGGGAGACTACAGGGGATTAATGGCTGTAAATCAAACACTTTACTTTGGGGTGAATTTCTGTATCTCTTTTTTGGTGCCAAGGTGGCATCCATAAGCAGTAGTGTGGTATGTGCTAATGTGGAATTCCGTAATAAGCAATAGTGTGGTATGTACTCGAAATGTTTTGATCTTGGAAAGAAAGAAAATTTATTTTTTAATGCTTTAATGGCATAGTGTTATCATTAGCTGGCACAGATGTGCTTAGAAGGCTGGCAAAAAAATTGCTGGCATTTGATGATTACTACTTAGGCAGCTTGACTCACAGCAAGCATATGCAATGGAATTGATATTACAGGGTGAATTTTCATTGTAATTGTCACTAGAAACCAAACTTTGCATTGCAGGCTGCTTAGATTACCCCACTGAAAGTAAAGGGGGACAGTCATTTTTGTGCATGCTGTTGTAAAATGTTGCTCTATGTAAATAGATGCGAGAATAGGAAGAAAGGGAACAGTATAAAAATACCGATGTCTTTATATCACATTTTGGTCATGCCTCTGTACAGATGTACGTGTAATGAGTTGGGAAGGTGTGAAGTCTGGAGGAGAGAAGCAAACAAGGAGTGTGGAGTCAGCACGGAGGAGTGCAGGGAAAAGCTTGGAGGGCAGCGGAGTGGAAGCTGCGGCGCAGCCAGTGAGGGCGGTGGAACGGCTCAAGGGCATTTGCAATCAGCAGGGATACCAAGGGGAAGGAGCTTCCACTGAGGGACAAGCCGGCTGCTTGGTCCCCATCAAACCGTTCGCCCCTAAAACGCTTCTGCCACCGCCTCGGCTACCTCTGGCAGCTGACTGCAGTTTGGGGACATCCCCGTCCAGGGCACCCTTGTTCTCAAGGAGTTCTTCAGGGTGTGCTGGTGGGAGCGTGGGGGAAGGCAGACAGCAACTGAACTTGCCTAGCATCCTTATCTTGGGGGAGTTTCTGAGTTGCCAAGTATCAGGGAGTGAAAATACTTGTCTTAGAGAGATGGACTCTTGGTGACAGCAGGTGACTCTCCTCCTGCTACCCCTGAGAGCTGTGTTTGGTTCATCTTCTAAAAGTAGTGTCCTGACTCAAAGTAGAGCAGAGGTTTCGTGGTTTAATACAAGACTTTCCTGCTTAACCACCGACTCATCCTGTCCATACATAGAATTGTTTTGTAGCTGCTTAGGTAATTTAGGTTGAAATGGCAGTACAGTCTTGAGGGACTCACAGGACTTAAGTTTTTGTATGTATGTGTGTGTATATATATGTGTGTGTGTGTGTGTATGTTTTGGGGATGATTTCTTTCCAGATTTGTCTGCAATAGATGACTTGGCTCTTAAAATTGACTGAAATATACAGTGACAATTGAACTAGATAGTATCAGGCACTTCTGGATTGGCAATCTAGCATTTTAATTATATCAATAATTTTGGAATCCAAAGAGCAGAACTGTAGTTTGAAGTGTGGGAAAGTAACTATAAATTATGTCCTGGCGGTCCACGCTCCTTCAATCACTTCCTGACTATGTTTACTCAGTTTTCAAGCCAAAACGAGCTTTTCTAACTGCAAACATTGCAAGCCAATCTTGATCTATAAAATGCAACCTGTTGCTTAGCCAGTAAAAAAGCTGGACTCCAGAAATGGTCTGGGATTTCTGTTTCTAATAGAGCGGAGCATAACTCTTATTACTACATCATTGTAGTCTTGTCAATGGGAGTAATTATTTTGCTGGTAACTTTAGCAGATGGTGACGCATACTGAAGGCAGGTAGCAATAGTTAAAAATATTCTTGTGGAGACTACCGTGGTATATTTCTAATGTAGACGCTGGGGTTGCAGAGCTAGGCAGCTGAAAGGAAGACTGAGAGGAACTGGCTGTTCATTTTCCGTTGCACCTGGGGCAGAACATCATATAAGCATTTGAAATTTTCTGGGGAACCTGTGGACACGAAAGCTCTCACGTAATGGGAATGCATTCCGGTCACAGCCCTGCGTTGCTACATTGCTGCTGCTGCCCAGGGCAGTCAGGTTAGGAGCGAGCTATGGGGTTTGGGGTTTTTTGTTGTTTTTTTTTTTTTGTATACATGAGGGTTTGCCAGAGCCAGAGGACCGCTTGGGAAAGAAGATCAGAAGATTTCTATTATCCTTGCACTATTAGGAGTAGGAAGGGTGGAATAAGGACCTACCCATCATGGATGCTGTTGCTAACAGAAACCTGGATTTTATCATTCTGCCTTTATTCGCTTAGTAACAGAGGAGACTTTTCAAGTATATTGGGCAATAGTCCTGCATTTTACTTTCTTGTGGTGGAGCGCCAGATGTATTGTCATTTGAGATTTATGTCAGCAGAAGCCTGCAGTTGCGCGTGCTTTGCTCTTTGACCTGCATCCTCCTTCCTCCCTTTCCTCACCAGTCAGCTGCTGTCCCTCTGCCGCTAATTTACATCCCCAAATGAATGAAGCTTAATCTCTAAACCTTAATCCTCCTAAAACCGGCTGAACTTTGTGATCCTATCTTGACTTTGCAGGAGATTTTTAAAAAAAAAAAAAGGGGGGGTGTGTGAAAAAATGTCTTTTCACTTCTAAAGAGGGTGGCCATCATTTTTATTTTTGGGGGGACTTCCTGCAAGTGCACCGGCATTTTAGTGATCCATGTATTTTTCCTTGTTATTTTATTTTTTTCACATTGACCATCATCGTCTGGGGTTTCTGTTTTAGTTCTGCCTCCTTGCTGTGCAGCGTGTTCTCCTGGCAGGGGAATCTGAGCAAGAGGGGTTTCCAAGGAGACCTTGCTGTGATGTAGCAATGTGGAGTTGGGACAGAGCACTTTCCCAGCATACTATTTTATAGATGAACATAGCAATGAGTGAAAATTTTCCTAGCTCCCCCTCTTAAAAAGTAGTGATTTTTACTTCAGGAGGCAGGCAGCGTCCGAATGAGCCACGCAGAAATGCCTGTAGGACTCTACTGGTATGCTGGCAATCTTGCCAGATTTCAGGCAGCAGAGGAGGATGCTCCTCCACTTTGAATCCGGTAGGTTTACATTTCTCCTCTTATCCTACATTGCACAGTGAATTGGCAATATTCATCTTGTCTTTTGCCTAGGTGAATTATCACAACGTTAAAATGTGAATGCGGTATATCTCTGTAAAGTTACCATTTTTGGTCTACAGACAAAATCAGAGCTGGCCTGAGAATCAGAGTTTAAACCTCTCTTAATAGGGATGTTGTAGAGTGACAGAGCAGAGAGAAGCTCTTCCTCAGACAGAGGGTGAAGTGCGTCAAACTGGAGCTCAGCGCGAGTACAATCCCCTCGTGTAAGCCTGCAGGCAGAGCTTAGCAAGCAGATTCCCATGGCTATGGCTGGTACCCCGGCTGCCTGTGCTGCTCTCACTTCTAGGCTGGATTATTGCAACTTTCACGTTTTGGAAAGTTTGGTGGTACAGAATGTGATTGCTGGCTCACTCAATAACATGTCATGTGGAGAGCACAGGCTGGGGAACCCCATGGTTACGTATTTAAAGAAATGGACATTATAAAATGTGCAATATTTAACTTTGTAATAGAAAGTTGAATAGAAAGTTGTAACAGAAACAGGAGAGAATTGTACAGCATAGCATTAAATGTGGGAATGCTCAAGCAACCAGAAACAATGGGATAGCTTATGAAAGGAAAGGAAAAAACCATAAAAATGAGGTTCTCCTTGGTGGAAATCTCATAGTCAAGCATCTCATTATGATTCCTTGGAAAGACAGTACTCTGCACAGCTGTTAGCCACGTAAGAGAGAAATATGTATGTGCATATCCAAATGTGAATATTCAGTTACTAATCCAGTTTCCTCAAATACTTGGCATGGAGCTTTCAGCAGTACTTGTTAGCTTGAAAAGAAAAAAAAAAAAATTCCCCTTGAGAAACTGCGTTCCAAAACCTTGATTCTTATTATGAAGTGAAGCAACTTTTTTGTGGTGTAAAAATCATTATGCTTTGGGTAAAAGTTTTCAGACATATGGCCCGCAGAAATCGCAGGCTTCAGAAAGATTTCTCTTTAACAGTATGTAAACAATTTATCTTTGCACATGGAAGCTGCACATCAGATAATAGGCATTCTTGCAAAGTGCGATTCCTTGTAAAAAAAAAAAAGTCTTCAGTCTCCACCTTCAGATAAGACCCTGCAAAACTGCATTAGAGAATATATCAAACGGTACAGAGACAGGAGAACGGGTAGGAAAGAAGGAAATCCCGCCTACGCTTCTTATTCTGCTATTGGCACATGACCATACTGTATAGACTGCTTGATCACAGGGTTTGTGGGGTCTTTTTAATAGCTAGGCTGAGCTATAGAGGTGAAAGTATGATTTGTGCATTTTGTCAGCCACATAAGCTTTAAACTCACTGGCTTGAATATGTTTAACATCTTTCTCATTATACATTGCACAAAAATAGAGCTCTACTTCGAAGTGACGTACATGATCTTGTTTTTTCTTCCTCTGAGATGCCTAAAGAAAAGAAGGGATATGATCTATTCCAAGTCTGTGACTGAACACGTAAAATATAGTTATCTGATGAGGCCAACGGTATCTTTTCATAAAGACTTAAAGTAGCCAGCCTTTGTGTTGCTGCACAGTCTTTTTGGTTGCAGAGCTTTGCCTGTGTTTTGCTGCTTTTCTCATCAGTGCCTTAATGCCTGCTGATTAAGGGGTCGTAAATCTTTGTGATATTAGCAGAGGAGTCCATTTCCATAGCAAATGACAACCTTTCCCTGCCTCCTTTTAACTGTTATCACACACAGGCGGCAGCTGCTCGTACGTATCATTGTCACAGACGCGCTGTATATTCCGTACAACGAATGCGCTCTTCCTGGAAACCTGAACCTCTTACCACTGCTAGAGAGTAGCCTTTACTCTTGAGGTCACCTAACTTGGCAAGTCAGTGAGTTAATGGGTCTGAAAAGATTATCCTAGACCAAAGTTGATGTAAACATTCTCCTCTCAATGTAGAACGTATGGGCTTGGATGCCTTTCATCTTTCGCTGCACATTCCAGATGTTTGCTTCTTTCCTCTCATCGTATATACATGATGGGGTAGATAATGTACTGAGTTCAGATTTACGTCTAGAGCATGATGTGTTTGTACTCCGCTTCATTACACCTTCTTTTTCCCTTTTATTTGGGAAAGGAGAAGTACCTTAAAAGCCTTTTTTTAGTTCAGGTTTGATTTGTTTATTCAGTGCTTTCCAAAAGCAGTCTGGTTAGAGTCCCTCATCCCCTTCATTTCCTCCGCTCTTCCCCTGCAATGTATCTCCTTTCGGTCAAGGATGACTCTATGCTCTATGTAGTGGTTTACTCCTTCAGCTGCTTTGAAAGAGTTCCAGAAGGCAGATCTCATAATTTGCTTGGGGAAGGTCCTTGTTTTTTAAAAAAAAAGAAAAAAAAAAAAAAAAGTCACCAACTTAAAACAGATCTTTAGCATGAGGTAGTTTGAGAATTAAATGCTGATTTTTCCCCAGGTGATATTCTAATATGCATTCACTCTTTAAGATTATGGGGAACATCTTCAAGTTATGATAAGTATTTCAGTTTTTATCTTCCACTGAATGTTAACAGTCCTTAATGGCTATGTGCTGTTAAAAATTTTATTTTTCTTTTGGGTTTGACCTGAAGGTGTCTGAAGCTGAACTACTGTTAACTTCTCTAGCATAGGGACAGGTTTTTTTTTTTTTTTTTTTTTTTATCATCCCAATGTCTTTTATTTTTCCCAAACAGGCATGTTAGGTCTATTAACAAACACCAGAATCCTCAGACCACAGTTATTCCTCCTTTTTCCTGTTTTGACAGTCTTACTTATTTGACCGTGAGTCAATCCAGAATAGATTTATTTTTTTTCCCCTCAACTCAAGGGTGATGTAAACATACTTGATGCAAAACCAAAATGTCTACTCAAATATCGACAAAAGGTATTTAAAGAATAAGGAAGTGTGCTCTGAGCTAGGACACCATTGCCATCTGAAAAAATAATTGTTTATATTGTTATATATCCTGTTTCTCTTAAATTAGACAATGGTGTTGTCCAATATAAGATGCATCTATTTGTCATCAGATTTGTGGAAAAACTATTTTGGAGGATGTTTTCCCCACAGCTTTCTTGATTCTGCAGTATGCTGCCAATTTCTCATAATTTGTAAATTTCTCATGAATTGCTAGATCACCTTACAATTTTAAATATCCTATTTGGTCAGCCTTTAAGGATCATATAACTTAGCTCTGGTGAAAGAAGGAAATTCATAAGAAATAAACTGTCAGGCTGAAAGAAATTTGCAGTAAATGAATTGTCACACTAAAAGGCGCTTGATTATTTTATTTCCCTTGGCAGTTTTCTAAGTGTTTGCAGCGAATTCAGAAATCACTCTCAACAAAACTATCTACTGTCTGGATCTTGGCTTCTCAGGGCTGCGTTATGGGAAAGCTGAAATTTCTATCTAATACACTGTTGTGTATGAAAACATATATTAAAAGTACTCAAAAGAAGGGACTTGGCAACTCCCATGAAATAGTACGGAGTATTTTGTCTTATTTGCTGTGTTTTCCATCACACTGTGGGAATATTATCTACTTGTGTGATATTATATTCAACACTGTACTTCTACATTCTAAATATAATGAATTAATAGTATGTCAAGTTAATGAATATATTAACTTATAACTTATGTTGCAATGAACACCAGTTTTAAAGTTTTGCTGTATGCACTGAAAATACTGAAACTGGAATTGTGCTAAGGCATAGAGATGGCCTTCTCTTGTTGATCCTGACACTTTAAGGCTTTAAGGATGTCTGTTTATGTGATATGATGAGATTATAGTATCAGGGAGAATGTCTGCAAGCCTTTAATGAAAAAATCAGAAGTCATATTTTACTGATTTTAATCTTCCGTAGTTGACTTAAAGGTAAAAGCTTGGGTTTTCTTGCTTTGCATTGATGTATTTAATTCTGATTTTAAAATACAGAATTATGCTCCTGGTCATCTATATAACAACTTTCATATCAACTTGCTTACATCATCTGAAACATAAAGTCAACGTTGCAGGCATGCATTTGGTTTTACATTATGACATACCCTGATTTTTTGTCTTTCAAAATTCTAACGCTTTTCCTTTCTCCTGTGGCAGGATGACAAGGACTTGGTTCATGAGTTTGTTGTCGCTGAAGGTCTGACTTGCTTAATCAAAGTGGGAGCAGAGGCTGACCAGAATTATCAGAACTACATCCTGAGAGGTAAGGGAAATGCATCCAAAGGTTGTTTTCATTGCTCTGAAGCTCTCACAGGTCTGCTGCAACTTGCTGTGTTAAGTGTCTTGGAACACGTTTCTCAGTTTGGTCCTGATTCTTGCATGTTATGCAGGAAAATTAAGCGGGGATTAATACTCACCGCTGAGCAGGATGAATTGGAAAATTCAAATGTTGGTAGTCTCTCTATTGTCCAGCTTTCTTGTAGATTGTACCGAAAATCTGTAATTCTAAGAAAGAAGAGGCGTTCTAAAGCTTTCACCCGATAATTGTAAATGTCAAAGGGCACAGAGCAAAATAATTTCTTGCAGTGTGATTAGTAGCTACGGAATAAACAGTGAGACAGTCATATCTTAAGGTCAGTTGGCTGGAAACAATTTTTAGCTATCTGATATTTTGGAGTTGAACAGGTAATCAGAGGTTTACAGTCTGCTCTTTGCGCTTAAAAGATAACTGGCAAAGGTAGGGTTTGGAGACTGATGCGGAAAAGGTGTGTTACTGGATTAGAAACCTGATTTACTATATTGTGGCCCAAATGAATGCATGCAATTTTCATCTAACCACAAAACCCAGACTGCAAATTTGGAAAGTTCCCTCAGTATTTCAGGGGTTATGAGCAAGGGGAGAACAGTCACACCAAGGGATCTTTGCTGCCGGATGATCTCACAGTAAATAGAGAGCGCTAATGAATGCATGGTTGTGGATTGCTCATTTGAATTTTCTTAGACTGACGTATATAGCTGTCTTTAAAAATGTCACTTCGATGTATTTAGCTGCCAAAACTCAAACTGCAAATTTGAGGAGTTAAACACATACAAAAATACGGAGAAGGATTTTCAAAGAACCAGAAATGCTAAGTTATAGAGAGCAAGGATGCAAAGAATAACTGTGGCTTCATGCAAAGAACTTGAAGATTAGACTGCACAAATACCGGCTTTTGGGGGTATAAAAGAAACCAAACCGGTACCACAGAAATTACGTTCTGTGTCAGTAGTTGTGCAGTGATACAAACATACTTGAATCGTAGCTTGTGCGTACTCAAACGTAAAAGACTATTAACCACAATGAAACTAGACATGGACACAGGAACACGTGAAAGAAAAAAGACTTTCTTTACAGCTGAAAGAAGAAATTTCTGGGAGAAAACTGGCCACAGATGCTCTCAGAAAATTCAGACTGGAAGCAAAATAAAGGAGCTGTATAGGGCAGTCTGGCCTTCAGTCTAGGGGCTTACTCATGTAGCCGCTCGGCGTTGACCTAGTGTGGCTGGATGATGTCTTTGCCCCTTCAGGTGGGTTTTGCAGCCAAATATTGAGAATTCAAAAACAAGGAAGCCTGATAGGCGTTTACACTACTTGAGCAGTGTGAAGTGTAATTGGCCTCATAATCCAAACACTGGCTAGCCCTGCAGCTCTTCTGCTCCAATGTCAAATAAGGACCAGGGTGCTGAGCCTCACAGGCGACAGAATGATCTGCTGATAACCAGAGAAATCAGTCACACCTGAGTGTTCTCACCACAGTATTGCATGTACCTTCATCTTACTGAGATCTCATCTGACACCATCCAGGTATGGACTGAGAAGAACTGAAACTCCCTTCCACATTGCTGCTGCTTCTTTTTTTTTTTTCTTTTTTTTTTTTCTTTTTTTTTTTAAACTAGGATATACCCTAATGCATCCAGAATTCAGGGAGATCACAACGGTCTCTTTCTTGTTGTGGCTTCTCTAGCTCCCAAGAGCTTGGTGTCCATGGTCTGAAGTTAGATATTTTCCACTGAATTAAATGAATGATAAAGCAGCGCCTTAGTGTCAGTGTCCATGGCATCACACTAAGGAAGCTGCAAATTCCTCTTGTTGCATTGTTATTAACAAGTGATCACAGCTTGTTCAAAATAAATATAAAACAAACAAAAAAACCAACAAAAACTAACCACGTAGAAGTATGCCATAAAGCTAAAAACGTTATTTTAAGAATATGCTTTTAGGGATTTGCATTGTACCTTCTGAAATCAGGTCTTTTTTTCCCCTATTTTGCTGGTGCGTGAAGCTGAAGTTTCTCTCTGGGTAGTGTATCCTAGTATCTCTTACAGTAATATGATTTTTTCTGTGTGATGTGGGTTTTATTTCAGAAACTAAATTGGTCTTGATTGTCTTTCAGGAAGTTCAAAGCTTGTTACAACTCCAAGATTATGTCAGCTGGTTTGCAGTTCCAGGAGCCAGCGTGTACTTTCTGAATAGGTCTGCATTTGCAATGAGATAAAGATAGGTTTGGAAGTACAGTGTAGCCAGACAATCTTATCCAAATACATTGAGGAGGGTGCTGAAAAGAAACATTAAATACGTCATGTAAGAGTGTTCTGGTATATTATTTTTGGAAGACCACAGTGATTGGTTGGATTTTTTGGTGACAGTCACGTGTATTACTTCAGTGCTGCATTTTGCTAAACCCAGAGTGCTGGTGAATAGGTGAATAAACTTCACTGAAGATACATCATAGTTAGCACTGAGGTGGTCCCATAAGCTTTAAACTCAGTGTTTAGTTACAGAGATTTAAAAAAAAAAAAAAGTTGTCTTTGTCTAGAATTTTTGTGCCTTATTGCTGTGGTGTCCCTCTTCTGCAGATCCTTTTGGAGTGGAATATATCCTCCTTATTTTCACTGCATTTAACCTGAATCATAAAGGGATGGGATTCCTCCTTAGTTCTGTATTCTGGCTGCATTTCTCCTGCACCTTTGGTGTAATTCACTGTTTTCCTCTTGTGATCCTAACCCAGTTTACAGGGTTTGTGACAGTCAGTGGCAGCCTTAGGCACAGCGTTGCCTCCTCCGCCTCCTGCGCTCGCCCACGCGGGGCTCCCCATCGTCTTGACTGAGCGATTTCCAAGTGTTTCCCGTGAACTTGGTTGCCTGCACTCTTCAAGAAATAGCTTTGGACCTAGGAGGGAGAATAGGTTGGAAACATATGTATACGTAAGAGTTGTAGGTGGTTCAATGAGTTCCCAGGTACAAGTAATTTCTTGAGGACGCCGCTTTCCTTTTTCCAAAGGTCTGTGTTGTTTCGCTCTAATGTTTCCTGGTTGTGAATTTCTGCTTAGTGGTTTTGACTTGGTTCAAGCCAGGCTGAGCTGCCAAAAAAATGACTAAGTATGAGTCACGAAAGTTTTAGTTACTTTAATGGGTAAGTGAAGAGAAGATAAATGTGGCTTTTACATACAATACTGAGAAATCCAGACAGTTCATTGTCAAGTGCTGAGGAGTGACGATTTCTGCTCGGGTCCCCTGAACCAGGATTGTTTGACAGTACATTTCCCAAAGTGTTCCCTTTTGTCAGTGTATAGTTGGTAAATGGCCCCAGAGCAACAGTACCCAGGGCTTCTCTCAAGAGTTGCTCTGTTGAAAGACTAGTTTAGAAAACAGCTTTTGTTCTTCCTTACTTACTAGTTCTTCAGCCTAAATTTATTCTTCGATATTCCTTTTAATTGTTATTGACATCTAAAGAAACTCTGTGTTTTGGGGGATTTTGCCCCCTCCCAGAAACAGACTTGCTTTCCTCTTTCCCTCCCCCCGCTTCCTTTTTTCCCCTCTGGTGACAATAATCCATACTTCACTCATAGCACTGAAGTTAAAAGTTTCTGTCCCAATTACAAGATTGCAGTATGGTGGGTGTTGCCTAAATATTCAAAAATAAATGGAGACGGGTGAAAGGTAGACAAAAATGTCCACAACTGAGGAGGATTAATATAAATTTTATTGTAATTTTGAAGATGCTTTGGATATAATTTTGAGGTCTTCTGTTCCTTGCGCAGAATGAGAAAGCAACACATGAAATGCCATGGCTGAGCACAGGCTAATTAAATAACTGGTGGAATTATGGTAGTCTTAATGGTTTCTGTTTATTTAGCCACTGCTGTTGGGAAGGTGAGAAAGCAAAGCAGCTTGTGTAGACCGAGGCTTAATTGTTTTAAAAATATACTGAATAAGTGAGGTATGAGGGTTCAGGGATGAGTCTGCTGATGTCATGATGTGAGAAGCTCTGCCTGATGGGATCCTGTCCTGTCCGTCCCTCTCATCCAGCGAGGAGGTTGTCAAAAGGTCATCCATCCTCTTTTGCAGAGTATATTTGTGTACTTGGATCCCTAATTGCCTGCTTATGGATTCAAATCAGTATTTAGAGGTGTCCATAATTAGGTGAAAGCTAGAGTTTGTTCTTGTGGTCTGAAAGCAGAAGCACAGTCCAAGCAGAAAGAGGCCTTGGCCTTGCCACAGTGCAAGATTTCGAAGAACCGAGGCTGAGGAAAAAATGGGACATCTGTCTGTGCTCATACTAGACCGTGTTTGAATCCGATTCAGCTTTTGGATGCAGCTCTCTGATTTAGTGAGAGCTGTGTGCTTATATGCAGAGTAAGAATTTGGATTTAAAGTCTGGATGAGAGATGGTTTTAATTTCATTTGGCAGGTTTGGATTTTTAGTGGGGTTTGTTGTTTGGGTTTTTTTGTTTGTTTTTGGGTTTTTTTGTTGTTGTTGTTGTTTTGTTTTTTAAGAAAAAAATACAGGAAAACAAATGCTTGGAGGAAGCCTAAAAGTTATGATTTAAGGCAATATTTGTGCTTTAAGTTAACCCCTCTCCCCCCAAACCCATTATTATGATCTAAAATTCAAGATATGTAGAATCATGGAATAATTTAAATTGGAAAAGACCCTTAACCTAACCGTTAACCTCACACTACCAAGTCCACCACTAAACTATGTCCCCAAGTGCCATGTCTACATGTCTTTTAAATACTTCCAGGGACAATATAGCCAAAACTTCAATAATCTATACTTAATTCAATAATCTGGGCAGAAGACTAGGTTCCAGGAGAACCAGTTGTGGGTTTTCCTATCACAGGCCCACTGCACTTCTGATAAAGTGATAAAGTTCTGTTGGTCTCTACAGATCTCTACTGGTGCAAGCACAGAAGATGAAGGTGATGGCCCTGGGTGAGGGATCTGATGTACTCTGAAGGATGATGACATATCAATACAGATGATTAAAGGTTCATAGGTTCATACAAAAAGTCACAGCATCTTCAGCCTGATAGACCAGCAGCTTTATTCTTATGCCCTACATTTTTTCCTTATAAATATTAAATGTGGTTTGTTTTGGAATTGCATTTGTACAAGCATAATTTTATCTTTGTGCAGATAGAGTGAGTATATAACAGTGCTCTTACTTTATTTTCTCTCCTTGCTTTGCGAGGCCTTTCAGGACTTTTAAGTAATTTTGTGGGGGACTTTTACCAGAAAAGTGCTATGTGAGTCCTAAAATATAAATAAGAAGGAATTTAGTATCTCAGAACACTGAAGTATGTGAAAAATAACTCTGAGGCACATTCTGATCTTTGCTAAATGTTTAAATTATGTAGGGATTCATTAAAACAATTCCCTTCAAGCCCGATATCTGCAATTTGCACAGTTGTGAACTGCCAGGGGCAGCGAAGTTCCCAAGAGAAGCAGCAACTTCCCAGAGTACAGGAGTGGGAATTGAGGAACCTGAAATTCCAATTCCACACTGGGGCATGCGGGTGGGGGAATCGTTTGATTCCTCACTTTTCTAGTCGGTAAATGGGAGCCAACCTTTGCAGAGGGATAGACGGAGGGCGAGGACGTAGCTGTATCTGGGTAATTGCCCTTTTAGTATCCTCTGCTTCCTACAGCAGCAAGGTAATTCTAAATCTGTATTTTACATGTGCTTTTAATTAATCAGTATAGGGTAGCTGACAACGACAAAAAATGGAAAGAAATTGCTGTAAGAGCTACTGGTTGTAAAGCAGAAGGTGATTTTGCTGTTGGAATTAGGAGTCGCTGATCTGTTTGACAGGGTGGGCGAAGGTGAGTCGGTCCGACTCGCTGGTGAACGCCCAGGCAGGGGGTCAGGTTTTCTAAAACAAGAGCCAAACGGCTCAATCACGGACGTGTACCAAAGCTACCGACAGTTAGGCCTATTTATAAAGCCAGAGGCACGCGATCCCACCTGCGTGCCAACTTTAGAACAAAGGGCTGTGCTGCCTGTTCTGGGAAATCAGATTAAATTCCCGAAGCGACTCGGTGCTGGATGGTGAAAGACCATCTGGTTACTGTCTGTCGCCGGGACGCCGCGTGCCCGAAGATGTCGAGGAGCTCGAGGAAGTTGAAAGTGAGGGTGAGGTTTTGCAAGCAGGCAGTGGAAGCTGCTGCTGACGACCTTTTTCGTTCTGAAAGCCAGACGTGAAGTTATCAGCGAGCCTGTGGCATTTCTGCATCGAGCCAACTACTACCAGGAACGCTTGGGGTTTATAAGTGTGCTCTCTGTAACGGGGGGATGATCCTTTTCCAGGAATCGGCTGGCTGTTTTTATCAGAAAGACCCTTCGTTATTACAAGGACGCAAATACTTCCAGTGCTCTTGGATTTTCCTCCCTCGCCCTGATAGACGATGCGGCTTTGGCCTTTTGTGTTAAAGGTTAAGCATTACAAAGCATTGAGGATGGAGAAGCACAGTCTTTTGCAGTAAATGTATGTGAAGCACTGTATTTGTGTAAATATCAAAAGACTAGAAACAAGGTCTGTGAGAGACCTTGTCTGTATCCTAAATGGACGTGTCTTGCTGGGTTGGTACCGCAGCAGTAAAACAGATGGTAGTAATGTAAGTTTAGTAGTGAAAATGGAGTTAGTGCTCTGTATCATGCATACCTTTGCATTATTCCTGTGTCAATGTGAACTGGAGAACTGTTTAAAGTTTTCCAGGTGTAGAAAAGTATCCCAGCCCCAAGTAAATAGGAGCAGACAGTGCACAATTAGGATTACCTTTGCATTTCTTTCTTTTCCTGAAGCCAAGTATGAAAACTTTCCTGACTTTCTTCTCTTAACCTTCAGTGTGCAGGTATCTATGTAAATGTGAAGTTCTTGCACCTATCTCTGTGTATTCAAGTTGATTTATTATGTGCAGTCCTTAAAAGTTAGGTAAACTTCTTAGCTGATCTCAAAGTATCTGTAGTAACGGTCTGTGCTTTAAAGAGAAATCAAGTGCCTAAAACTTGATTACTTAGGAGTGTTGTATCTGAGAGGGACTTGCTGGCTCAGGCTCCCTGTAAGTTCAGTTCTTTGATCTTTCTGCTGAGTCCTTCAGAAAGCATATCAGAGTTGGACACTTGTCCTGTGGGCATTTGAACATCATGTCATTCATTTTATGCTGGACATCAGACCGAGTGCCACAAAACCGTACCAACTGATGGCAACTCCACCTGGAAGCTGTTACGCCCACATAGTATGGGGCAGCTCCACATGGAGATAGAACCTAAGTTCCCTCACCACCACCACCAAAAAACCCCCAAACAAAACCCACCAAACCAAATGAACCACAGCTGTGTTAGCAAATTAGTGTATCTGTGCTAATAAGGGCTGTTAATGAGCAGCACTGCTGAGGTTAGGTACGGCAGCACTGTGATGCAGCCGTGCTATCTCCCTTTGTGAAACAGGCTATGGTGCCAGCTTTCCATCGGTGAGCTTTGTAGGTGCCGTTTGTTGTAGTTCCTATCAAAAGTAACAGTCCCAGAAAAATTGGACCTATATCTGATGACTCAGTACCTCTTCCTGCTACATGTGTGCAGAAACCTCAAGGTATGCCTCTTTTTGTGTCCTGAAAAGTCATGGAATGAAAAAGTACGAATGGAGTTCGCATCCCGATTCATTAGAAATAATGAGATTCCAATGGTCTTCGTTGTACCAGAAAAAAGGGCACATTAAAGTATCTCCATGATTAAGAATATAAACTCTAAACCTCCTTGGCTTGGTAGCTGAATCCTCTTTAACTTCTGCAAATATCTCTTTAAGACTAGATGTATTTGTTTACTTGTACAAGGGTAGTTGGGAGAGCTTGACCTTGGCAACCATGCAGTTTAAAAAGAGGGAGAACATCCTCTTTGCTTTCCTCTCTCTGCTTTTAGCATTTCCTTTCTCCATTTCTCATCTGCGTATTTTAAAATTATATTTATTAGACTTGATCTACGCATGCATTACACCGAGTTTCCTACCAAGCACACCCTTATGCATTCCCTTAGTTTGTGGAGCAAGCACTGTCCTCTCCTTCCTCCTTCCTCCTCTTCCTCCTCCTCCCTCCCTTCTTCCTGGATGTGATTCTGATCCGTGACCCATCTGGAAGCAGAGCCAGATGGTCCTCACACACAGCGTACAGTACAAGTCCTCCCAGTCTGGGATGGGAATTGGCACTGAAGCAAATTTGAGTTCAAAAGTTTAACCACCCTATAGTAATTTACACATCTACAAATAAACTGAGCTGTTGCTTGCTCTGTGCGTTATGTGAAATGGCCTTTCATGTTGGGACTGCTCACGAGTAGGATATGGGGGTTCTCATAGTCTACATGGAATTCAGCAATAACACCACCAGAAAATTATGGATTTCCCTTGTTTTTAAAGCTGACAGAGGCTGGGAGGCTTTGGGTTGCTTTCTGTCTCCATGAAAATGAATCTTCAGGTTTTGTGTAATTTTTTTTTTATGCTTTGTGAAATTCCCATGAAATGTGACACCTCAGGCTATGCAGACCCCATGTAAAATGAGGAACTGAACCATGAAAAATGCACATCCTTAACTACTAAGCAAAGAATAAGTACTTGGGAAGTAGTCCCAGGGGCCTTTAAAGCCATTGTGGATGTTATATGATTTAACTACTCAAACTTCATGAACATGCCTTAAAAACAGTGTACTGATTCCAACTGGTAGGAGCATATTACAGAGTATTTCTGCCTTTTTGTAGCAATCTTATAGCCTGAAAGTATCCAAAACCTGATTCATTAGAGAAGGAGAAAATGTGTATAAAATCAAGACATTCATAAGCTGGCACAGACATGAACGCTTGCACGAACTACGCTGCCGCTGGCGATTTTACTATGAATTACTTGAATATATGCACGTAAACCATGGTAAAATATGATTGGGAAATAGAGTTTGATTAGTCCTATTTCAAGATTAGATGCTTCCACAGCTGTTTGTGATGGTGATTGCTAGGGTGCCACACAGAGTGCTCCATCCTGATAGAGAAGCAGGGAAAATTAAGGACTTCAAAGGAGGAGGGGGGGAGGCAGGGTCAAACATGTAGGATAATTAGAAAGTGCTGACTGTTATTCCGTGAAGGTGATTATTGTGTGACATAAGGAGGTGTCAAAAATGAGATTCTTCAGAGCTAATTTCCATATCCAGATATGTTTGAATTATTTTAAGTTGCATTTTAGCCCTGACTGTCTGGATTTTTTGCGAACATGCATGCGTATGCATTTCTATCGATCATGTTCTCATAGGTGCTGTCAGAAAATGGGAGCAGTGGACTGTAAACTCTAAAATACTTTCATTACCATGAGGCAGTGACCTGGTTTAAGCCTCTGATTGCTACTGCATCAAAATATTAAAAACCATAGAGGATTCAAGAATTTAAAAGCTAAGCCATAGGACTTGCATGTATTAGCATAGTATTAATTATTAACCTAACATAAATGCTGTGTTCATACATACGTGTCTAAGAAAAACTACAATATTCATGGGCTGATGACAGTGAGGGATAATCTTAGTGAGCATATGGGAATATTCATGTTTGCTCGTGGGGGGAAGCACAGTTTCATCCCGTTCCTCCAAGTTTTACAAAAAGTGGGGGTGGATAAACTATGGATTTATTAATTGTAACATGATTTCTTTCTCACCATATTTCCGTGCAGCGAGTTTTTCCCATTTTTAGTGTGTGAGGCATTTCTGGTTTTTTCCATTTAAATTCCTGAAGCTAAAGCCTGTGCTGTCAAGCCAGGAGAGGAGACTGTGCCCACCTCCTGCCCCTGAGCGATACAGGAGTGCTGGCTTGCACTAGCTGCTAAAAATACAGTACCTCTGTTGTTTAGGATGGGTTTCTCAATAATTTATTACTTTGTTCAAAGTTTCTTCCCGCAAATTTTAGTGAAGAGAGTTTACAGATGTCAGTGGCGTGCAAAATAAGTAGCTTTTTCCTTTTCCTCTTTTAATCTGTTGACAGCAAGAAAGCAAATATTCTTCCCTCTTCCAACCTTATAAGTACTTTGGTTCCCCCCCGACACTCCTGGAGATGACAGAAGTGATTAAAGAAAAATGGGAGGGGGCATTCAGGGCGTACGGGAGCAGGGAGGACCACAGGGCTGTGGACTTAAGGCCAAGACTGGAATGTTTTAGTCCCACAGATTGGTGTTTCCAAAAAGGAATGAGTAAGTTATAGGAGTGGGGCAATGTACGCATGCTGAACTTGCTCAGTAATCTAAAAACCTTCCTCCATCCCTGTTTCTCCTGTCTCTGTTCCTGCCCTGCCGTGCCCCGACTTCCTAATTTTGTACTCCAAATCCCTGCTTCCAAAAGAGCTCTGTTGTTTGTAAAGTTATGCCCCAAATCGGCTTTGCGTACAGTGGGGTTGCACAGCACTTACTCCTGACGAGCTTCAAGTATCTGGAGCAACAAGAGTCCCTACTGCAGACTTTCACCCTACGGGCTCCGAATCTCGGTAGCCTGCCGCTGCGTGCAGAGAGCCGTCTCGGGGAGCGGGCATGGTTTTCTCACCCAGGCACTGTGGTGGGCCAAAGTTTTTGCTTTTAAGGCAGCAGCTCTGAGATGTGGTTTCCAACTTCCCAAAATTCAGTAGGGGGTCACCATAAGCTTGCTTTTAGTGTTTAGGTTAATATCGGTGATGGAAACGTTGACTGTAGTATTTATTAACCAGATATATCGGCTACTAAGAATAATCTTTTATATGTGCTTTTGATAAAGGTTTCTTTTGTTCTCACAGATGATTACGGACAAATGCACTAAGAATACTGTTAAGGTTGACAAATAAAACTCTTGAAAATCAAGAAGTACCTGTATGATTTTACCCTGCAGACATGCGTGCCCCCTTTGTGTGGAAGCTGATCCCGTCTTTGATCGCACAGCAGTACCTACCGCTTTTTCCGCAGCTGCTCTGCTTCGGCTAGGGAGCACCATTGCACCTGTGCACTTAATGAACACCTTTTAAATAGCTCCTCTTATCATCAGTGCTTCCCAAGGCTTTGGGATTTATTTCGTGCTATGCAAACAAAATGTTTGTTTTCCTCCTGGATTTTTCTGTGGTTTGTCACTAAATGTTATCCAAGAGCTGAAAGGGCAGCATTATCTTTATGTTGCAGATAAGGAAATGAGGCACTTGGAAACAGACATATTCTGAATTCAGAAAGATTCAGTAAGCCTAAGTGCTGTTTTGGGGCTTGTCTTTGGGCTGGCTTTTCAAACTTAATATGGTACTTTCTGTTTATGCCTTTTTAATCTTCACTCTTAGGGCTTCTTTTCCCATTTAGACTCTTGTCCAGCCCATCCTAGTTTTCTTTCTCTGATCTGTCTGTACATTTTCTCCTTCCCACGTCAACTTCCTTTAACCTACATCAGTTTATCAGTTCATTTATGTCATCGATCCATTCATCAATATTCATAAACTCATTTACATGAATTTCTTCACCAGTTTAAGCTGGCCTAAACACTTTTTATTCCCATCACCCCTTCCCACCTCTGCACTCTGTCCTGGGTTCTGGCACCACAGCGTGTTTGTGTGATGGTGTAATGAACTTGACAGAGGAATATATTCACCTGAAAAATGGGTATGAAAAGGTAGATATTTTTGGGTGGGGAGAAAAAGGTGGATATTTTGCTGTTGCTTTGGATTTTTTCTTTTTTTTTTTTTTTTTTTTTTTTTTTTTTTTTTTAGTACTCTTGAATTACCCACTCTGGTGCTCAGTGGTGGGACACAATCTCCCTTGAAAGCAAAACCCTGAGTTTGACCTGAGACAAATAAGGGAGAGTGTTGCAGTACTGCTATCGAGTATGCAGTCACAGCTTTGGTCTCTTATCTCTTGTCCATTTCTTTCCTCAACATCGTTCACGTAGTCCTAATCCCTATGTTCCCTCCAGCCAAATAGCTTTTAGTCTTTCCCATTATTTCCCTCATTTATCCCAGTCACTTCATGTCTTTTCATAACTCTCAGACGCTCATCAGGCTTTCTGTCAGAGTTCCTCCCTTAACTCTTTCATTTCGTTGAATCTCTCTGGGTTTAAATTTTGTTTCCTTCGGTGTTCAGATCAGAATTTTCCTCTCCACCGTCTAAGTAACAAGATAGTTCCTTTAGAACAAAACCAAAAAACCCTCACAAGCTGCCTGCTCTTACTTTGAGTGCCATGCCCTTCCTTGGTGGGCAGCAGAGGGGAGTATTATGGGGATCTTTTGAGCTCCAAGGATGGAGTATTCAGAGGTTTCGGCTGATTGCGTATGTTCGGTAGAGACTATTGTAAGTGTCAAACAAAGGTTATTTCAAAAACTTAAAACTACACAAAGTTTGGACACATTTTAATATGGTCTGTATGAGCTTTTTCACTGACATGACATTATAATTTTTCTAAGTTTTCCAAAAAGCTCAAAATCCAAAAATACTCCAATTTACAGAAATATTGTCAACAGTATTTTTAATTCCAGTGAGATGTTCTCTTCCTCCTCATGCCTTCCACAAACCCACCCCAAATATAACAAGTGTTAGAAATTTTCCACGAAAAAAGAAAGTGTTGTGTTTCAAACACCACTGAAAGAAAGTTTCAGTCCAAACTCAAAACTTGAGGAAATTGTGGACAGCTAAACCCAGGAGTGTTTTCATGGGAACTGTCAGGCAATTTTAGTAACAAGCAACAATACCTGTCCAATATGTAATGAGCCTCCGATTTTAGTTTCATGAGGCTGATGGCTCTCTTCAAATACTGAAAATACATAGGAAACTAGTGCTTTATTGGCTAGAAGTATGAAATGATTTGTGTTGCTTTATTCTGGTCTTCAGCTGTAGTAATGTGATTTGATGGCATGACTATTAAACCAGTGACACTCACAGTGTAATTGTTTGGTTTTTATGTACAAAGAACTGACCTAAAAATCTTTTTAATTTAAAGAAGCGTTCTAATGTTGAGTGCTTGTATAACACCTTCATCGTGAATTAGCAGAGCAAGACCTGACTGAGAAGTAAATGTTTATCAGAAATGTCTGTTGGAATCTTGCCTTTAAATCAGTCCTTTGGAGTATATAAGGACAGTTCAATAGGTAGTAAGTGTCATTTGAAATAATCCCTTTTGGCTGGATTACAGGGCAGGATTCGTCTCACCTAATTTGAGTTACCTCGTCTCAGGTAGTTAGTTAGACTCCTTGAGCATGAGAGAACACGCCTTTATGATTGAGCTGTACAATGCTGCCCATGCTGAAGGTACTTGAAGAAGAACTGGTGGTTACTCTCAAGAGTCTGTAATTTCTTGGTATGTGGTCAGTGTGAATAAGGCAACACATGTTCTGTCCGTGATTTATGGGTTCTCCCCCCATTCTGGACTTGTAATTGGCAGGGAATCAGAGGAGTGTTACGGCTGCTCTGTCCTTTGTGCATGGCGTAGTGAAGAGCCACGCACCAAGTCATAGTGGATCCAGGGGGAATGATCCGTTCTGGAGCACAGCTTCAGCGCTGTCATCAGTACATGGGCTCTGGCATGGTGCCTGGAAATGGTCATTCTCCCCAAGCCTATGGAGGGGCATGACGATGATGATATTGGCCTTTGAATTAAACTTAAGTATGAATAAGGTGAAGGTAAGTTCCCAGGAAACTTAGGTGGCTAGGTGGCTGGTTTTCCCTTCACTCCCATGTCATGTTATTTTGCATTTACTGGAATAAGTCAATTCACAGTTTGAATTCTATAACTAAAGTTACTTTTTGAACTTTCTTATCTATATGTCAGTGCATTGGCCAGATGTCAGGAATACATTGATTCAGCGTGTGTTCTCAGCAGCTGTTTTTTGCCTGCAAAACTGGGGGAGAGCATGGTGAACACCAATGCTCTGAAAGTTGTAAGACCAAGCTTAAATAACATTGAGTCATTAGAAATAAATCATACTGGATTCTTTGCATTTGCAGACTGATTTCTGCAAGTAAGAGGTATAATATTTTTAAGTTTTACTCTGCAGTCAAAAGACCAAGAAGCTTGGAGGAGATTCTCGGCTAATGACATCACTCCAGACCTGAGGTTGTAGCTAAAACATAAACAGATTGCTGTGGAGTTACAGGACCTGCTCCTTATCGGGTGATGGTGCTAGAAATAACGTTCCTTCTGAATCCGCACATCCCTTGAAATAGCTGCTGCTGCTCCTGCTTCATGCAGGCATGATGTGTGTGCATCATGACCGAGCGGGCATAGTTCTGTCATTAAATGTTGTAAACCAGGATAGTTCTTACCAGCAGAAATTTGCAAAGTTTTATTTCAAACTGGGTTAAGACCAATGGGCTTGATTGCGTTTTTGTTTATCCTACTGACACGAATAGGATTTAACTCTTGACATGTGTGTGAAATGCACAAATTGGGTCCAGAACTCTTAAATAATAAAAAATGTAGGAATCTCTTTCATAGTTATTTGCCTGTCACTTGTAATGTTCAAGCAAACAAAAACATACTAATCCTGAAAATTATGTTGATATTGAAAAAATAACCTTTACTTTTCCTACATGGTTGTATTGACATTTACTGGCCATTTTTCATTTCAAAGGCACCATAATCATTCCCCTGAAACACAAGAGCTTTTCTATGTAAATACTCTGAAATCTTTGGAAAAGTTCATTAAAAATAATCAGGGTAACACAGTGCTGCTTTAGCTGAAGAGCTTATTTTTCAATAATGTTCTTTCATGTTTATTTGTAAGTTAAAAAAAAAAGTCTTAAGATTAAAACTTCTGATTGCTGGATTATCCTGTGAGAACCACAAACACATTACTGTACATCATGAAATGCCAGTAGATGTCTTACTATATACTTCAGATAGAATACATAGGACTGTGGTTTCTCTAAATACAGTGGGGTTTTTTTGGTTTTGGTTTTGTTTTTTTTTTATTGGCATTTCTACTCTTCCCCCAACTGTTGTGTTCCCAGCAAGAACCACATTGCATTTGAGGGCTTTTTTTATATGGTCTAATAACTCGAAAGAATTTTAAATCTATGTTCTTCTTGCTGCTAATGAAGAACATTGCATGCTACATTTTGGGAAATTATGTCTTTTTTTGTCTTATTTTTCCAGTCAAATGAAATTCAGAGAGTTTTCAGTCAAAGAAAAGAAAATTTCAATTTTTGATTTCTTCTCCTTGATGATTCATGTCTTCTTTACACCACCATTACTGCCAGCAGATAAGACCTAGCAAATCAAAATTGTAAAGACAGCTTTGCTTTTACAAAGCAATATTCCCACTGTAACAGGCGTTAAGCTTTCCTTTGCCCTCACTTTGCAACGGTGTAGGCTGTTACGTATGCCTGTCAGTGAAAAGATAGCTTCTGTTGCCTCTAGTCTAGCTGGAAGAAGTTAGGGAAAGCATTACTTTCCTGTTCCAAAAAAGCAGAACAAAATGCCAGTCCCTCCCTGTCCTCCTGCCCTATTGCTGTTTGTTCCCATATCCCACACCACCCACTCCGTTGGTCTGGAACGTGGAGCTCGTCTGGGTTAAATTCACTGGTTACCCATTTTTGGTGGGTCATTTGGACCTTCTTTCCATTCTTGATCCAGTTGTTCATGGTCATGTACAAACAGCTGTAGCAGCACAAGGGTAAGCAGCTCCCTTGAGCAGGAGAGGGCCATCATCTTCCAGTGACGGCATTGGCTTTTTCGAAGTGTAAGTGAAATTCTTGTTCCAGTGCCTGGACCGAAACAACTTTGTGTCCTTCTCGCTGTTACTGGCCTGTGGGTTGATCTTAAGCAAGGCAGTTTTGACTCCAGCTGTTTCAGTTGTACCACCTGTAAAATCTTGTGCTATTATATTTACTGTTTTTCAATTATTATTTTTTTTAAGTTTGTGGACAAAGTGATATGTTCACAGTGTTTTCTTGAACATACATGGAGAAGACTTCAGGCTTCTCCCTGTTGTGATTGGAATTGCACTATGCTGCTTGAGGGCAGAACCACCAGGGCCCTTTCTGCTGCCAGAAGAGGAAGAGGCAGCAGGGGCACAAATGGGAAGGGCTGAGTTGGAGAGAGCTGGGAAGTGACCTGGAGAGAGAGCTGTATTTGCTGCTGCTCCAAAAGAGATGCGGGGAAGCAGCAGTTGGTTGCTACTGCCCGAACACATCTCCAGTGGTAACTACTATCCTTTCAGCCTTGTCTCCTCATTTTGTTGTAACGGTCTGAACCAGCCTGGCTTTTTTAGCACAGGGAAGCAACACGCTGTGGCTGTTTGACTCCTCTACTAGTCTGCTGCCTTAGGGAAGTGCTCATAATGTGGGTGTATGCGCTATCACTGCGTTTCTTATTTCTCGGAAGATGCCACTGGTTTTATTAAAGACTGGGTAGAGAAAGGGAAGGTAGGAGAATGCCTAATATTTTTCTTCTCTTTGGAAAAGAGAAGTAGAGATGAAGTGTTCATGCTATTCAACATTATACACCTAACTTAGCTAAACGAAGAAGCTAATTTCCCTAGGGCCACTGGGTGATTGATAGAGATGGACTTCTCAAGAAAGCTGTGCAGAGCAAAGCCCAGTTTTTATTCATTTACGTTAGGAGACTAGGCAGATATTCACTTAGGTACCTAAAGCCAGCTGATACCTAAAGAGACAAGTGCTGAGAATGAAGTGTGGAATTCCTCTAAAGCATGCCAAAGAACTTGCAAATGCTTTCAAAATAATGGCATAATGCATAATAGGCATAATATTTGTATTAGAGTGTGTCAGAGGGTGGGGCGGATATCCACAGGAATTCCTATACCTTTTTCTAAGTACTTATATATGAAGCAGGATCAAGGTTGTTACTGGATTGCTTTGCTGTATCAGACTGAAATGTAACAGTCCAAAAGTTGAGACACAGATTACAAGTGAGGATCCATTTTATTTGCCATTTAACTCTTTTCTGTGTAATTTATTCAGGAGCAATGGTGTTTGAATTTGAATGGAATCTCATTGCTGAAGATAAAAGAAAATTGACACCCTTTCTTTGAATCCAGTTTTACTCAGGTGTTTGAGATGCAAAAATACAAGGAGAATGAAGCTCTCTAATGCATTACAGATGTTGGCTGGGAAAGAAGGCAAAATTCCCTTCCTGCCATCCTGATTACCATGCCTAACCCATCCCGCCCCTTCGGACAGGTTCCACCTGCGCTCAGTTTGCCTCCTAAAAACCAGAGGTTTTGCTGTCTCGTGGGAATCCCTATTACCGTGGAATGTCCATTGGTTCCTACCTTATTGCAGTGTGGTTTTGTTTTGCAGCATGGTGCAGCTGGTGCTGGCTGGAGAGTTGTGGAATATTTCTTCAAGGTTGTGTGTATGGCTGGTGTTCTCTGTGTCAGAATGACTGTATTTTAGTTCTCAAAATAAAGCTCTTACTCTAGCAACCTTTTTTTCCCTTAAGCAAAAGGTGACCTAAAAATGGCATCTGACTCTCTACTTCAGACTTTTGCATTGCACTTAAAAACAAAAGCCCCAGACTAAATTACCTTGAGATGAAAATTGTGTTTATTAGTGCTGTATTCATGTTACCCTCTGTTCTGCCAGGCCTCCTACTTCCAGTGAGACAGGTCATATAACATGAAATCCTGCTTTCCGGCACTGAGCGCTAATAAGTCACGTAGACTGCAACAAACAACCATCAATTGATATCGCATGTTGGGAGATTAACAACAGATCCAAGTGGCATCTGGAGTACTTAAGTGCAAATCAGCCCTAATTAACTAGATTGTCCCTTTCCTTAGTAAAACCAACAAGAAGAAAAGGGCTGGTCTTTGCAAAGTTGTTTTCTGAAATTAATGTAGACTGGGATTTTTCGTTATAGTCTTGACCTCGAAACACCGGGGCATCCTTACCAGGCCTGTGAAGGTGTGACAGTGCCCTTTTTTGTCAGTGCTGTCAGTGAAATTTATTTGCTTGTACTTTGGTGAGGTTTCTTGTAATGACTGCCTCTTCTGGTGTTCCAGTTAATTTGTGTCCTTAATCAGTGACGCTTCTGTCTCATGGAAAGGAAAAGATAATTTGGGACCCTGGCTGTGACTTTCAATAGAAGAACCTGCTTCCTTGATATGTGTGAAAGTCAGGGAGAGGGGCAGAAGTGGCTGTAAGCTAATAACTGCTGGAAATTGTCCAAAGAAAAGGCCTGTCCCTCTTCAGCAGGAAATCTGTTTCCTGCTGTACTAACAGAGACTGCCATAATTTAGGTAAATTAGGTTGTCTGTATAGCTCTGCTACTATAATTCTCTCTCCCGAAAATAAAACTTAATGAGAAGGTACTTCAACTTATTAGGAAGCAGTAGACTCATATTGTTTACACTTTTGACTTTGCCTTTATGGCTTTTTATAGCTTTTCTGTAAGTCACTCAGAAAAAGTCAAGATGATGTGCCTGACTTCAGTTTTCTGCTCACTCATGTTTCCGAAATGATTAATCCATTAGTCAGATGTTTACTTTAGCCAGTAGGATCAAACATGCTCCTAAATTGATACCATCTTCTGCAGTCTCTCTCCTCTCTGTATGCACGTACCTATTACCAGTGGCAATACCCAGATTTCCAGTATCTCTTTTGTTCTTTGGCTTCCCTGCTCTTCAATTATGCATATCATACCTTCTGCTTCTTATGAGATCATTGCAAACTCTGTTTTTCCTGCTTACGGCAAGAGTTGTGTGGTAAAGTGCATCATTTAGTCCCATTTAAAGTAAGAAATCACAGGTGTTGCTCACATGTTTCATGTTCCTTCATGTGGCTTCAGAAACTTCTTGTGGCAGTTACTCTTTTGTTGACTTTCTAAGAGTGACACCATTATTTGTGACTCCGGTGGGATTGACTTTTTGCTCTTCAAAATTTAGGCTATAAAGATGCCTTGCATTGAAACTCTGAACATGAAAGCAGCAGAACCATGTTCTCTCACTAAATACCATTAAGTTGTCATAAACAGTGATTTAAAATTTAACTTTGATAAACTTTGTTGAAGTGGGAAGAAAAAAAGGGGAAAATATTTCTAGATTGGTGGGGAAAGGGTAGGTTTAGAAATTGTTGAGCTTTATGGGATCTCCCTCTGCAGCCACTGAAATGATATTCTAGTAGGAATCAGTGACAAAAGTGGTGTGAAACATAAACTTTTCTCTCCACATATATCATTATCTTGGACCCTAAACAAGGCGATGTCATCTGTTGTTTGTAGCATGCATTTTGTCATAAAAATAGAATTCTGAAACCACTGTGAAGGTCTTGGCTTTGAAAGATCTTGTACAAATAAACAGCAATCCTTTTTTAAACTAATTATACACACATGAAAGCATTTATCATGAAGTGACCATCTTTTTTTATGATACTGTAAGACTTGAGTTTTGTGAGGGATGTGTAAATGCAGATGCTTAGTTTGATATGGTTATCTGTAGATAGGCATCTGTATACATGATGTATATTTATAAGCAAAAATATGTGCACAAGCACACTCAAACCTAAATATTTGTTACTGCAAGATGCAGGGAGGAAAAAAAAACATTGCTGGACTGTAGAAATGACCTGCAAGAAGTAATTTACGCTGCAATAATGCATTTAATCTGTGTTTGGAGATTTCCTAATCTTCTAGGTCTCTGCAATTTATTTGCTTAATCATAATTGTAGGTGTTAATGTAGGTGGGTTTGGAAAACTAAAAGGAAAATATTTTCCTGGTTGGAAGGCCCAGTTCTCTGCATAGGTCTTGACTGGCCTTGCTTGATCCAGAGTGTTTGTGACTGGTTGTACAAGGAAACGCGGTAGAAAAGGTGCAAGCGGAAAGCACCATGACAGCCTGTCACACAGAGAATAAAATACAGCTAGCCTTTAAGTTCTTCACTCCATAAACTCTATATTCTTCATGTAAATTAGATGAGGAATGTGTACGTTGTATGCTGTATACAGAAGGCTTGTTAAAGTTGGCAGTTTAGATTTAAGAAAAAAGGTGATGAAAGAAGACAGAGGAGGAAAATGCAGCAATATCTGATTTCAGCTTCATAGTTGTCGAGTGCTCTGAGGGCAGGCAAGCTCGGTGTGACCTTGGAAATCCACCCTGGGACTCTGGTACCTCGCTAGGTCTCTGTTTTACATTCTACTCTCCAGCTTTATGAAATGTCACATAATTAAACTCTCAAAGAAGTGAAAGGTTACCATTGAATCTCATGAGTTTAGAAGTGTCTTCCCCCCCCCCCCCCTCCCGCCTCC
>NW_010972439.1:265700-310476 GCF_000737465.1 Haliaeetus leucocephalus | reverse complement strand
GTTTTTGAATATTCCCCCCCCCCCCCCCCCCCCCCGTTTTTCTTGTATTTCACTTTTTAGTGGTCAGAAGATAGAAGGACATAGAGGATTTACGACTTTTCCATGTGCATTTATAAGTAAGGATTTTTAAGGAGATGGTAAACACACCTCAGGTTGAAGAGTTAGCTCTACAGGTGCTGTTTCCACGAAGTGGCCACTTTTCGTGGAGCATGTGAAGTGCATGGAGAGGTTTTGCTTGTTTTTTTAGTTGGATCATTTCCTTCAAGCATGTTTTTAAAGCCCTTTGACTAATGAGAAAACTATAAAGTGTTTCTTTTGGCAACAGATAAATAAAATATCATGCTGGAAATCATCCCAAAAAAAGAAGACATTCTTGATGTTCAAGGAAACCCCATCTCTTACCTCCTGAAAATATCTGTTCAGAGAACAAGTAAAAACTCCTCCTTGTGTTTCCTTCTACAAGGTAGGAGAAGGAGGGGAGGAAGGTAAAGCGAAAGGGCGGTGTGCATGTGGTCAACCCAAAATTAATTGCTTTGCTAATGCTACCATTCCTCAGAGTGACCTTCCCAAGGTGTTACCGTGTTTACATTATAAGCTGGACCAGCTGCCTGAAGTAGGTTGCAGGGTGGTAAATGGTGTTCCCTCCCTCTGACCCTGCTCAGGAATTCAGGAAGGGAATAAGGGAATTAACTGGGTCTTTCTCAGAGGCGGCCGCAGCAGCGGTGTGGGGTACCTTGTTGCTGTAGGATTCATTGCGGGTTTGGGGGCTGGTTTCCATTCCCGTTTCATTTAATAAACACATTGCGAGGAAGGAGATTCGTTCTTGTGAGGGAAGAAGTGGTAGGAAAAGATCGATCGAAGATTTGGTGGGAAAAGATAGCTCTCTACTAGCCTTTCCCGCTGAAAAGCAGCATTAGGAAGAATTGGAAGGTTTTATGGGGACAGAGCCGTATAGTCTGGAGAGTTTGTCTAGAGATTTATGTAGTTTGGATAAGCATTCTGGCTCTGAGCCTTTTCTGTATGTTAAACTTGAAATGAGATTAAGGAAGGCGGGGAAGAATAGACTTTATTTTTTTAATACTTGTACCAGCAATGTTGATTCTTTCTCTCACCACTTCATATTTTATTTCTTTTTGTAAGGTCACTTGGATGGGATGCAGTGTAGGCAACTAACTTATGTAACCAAGTTAGAAGCTCTCTCACAAGTTGATATGCAAAAATGGGGCTCTCGGAGATTCACACAGCGGTGTTTTGGAGTCTCAACACTTTCTTGGGAAGACGTAAAACTGTTTAGTAACATTTATTATGCAGTGGTCGTGAAATAATTTTTTACAGGTTTAAATCAGCTATAGTACTGCAGTGCTGATTTTGTAAAGCTCTTTGAGATTTTCTTACACAGTAGCAAGCAGCTGTCCTTATTTAACTGATAACTACTGTTTACATTTATTTTTTCTGCTATTTGACTGCAAAATGTCAATTACTGGCTTTCAAGCTCTTCTGTTGCTTTTGCACTTTGTGCTAACATAAATTTCAGTGAATCAAAATGAGTATATTTTAATTCCATTTATTTTCTTTATTTTCTTCACCAATAAAGCAACTCAGATATTTTAACGTTTAACTTTTCTGTTACTTGTGCTGTATGAAAAGTGAAAGACTACCCTTCTGCCTTGAGCAATCAGAAGGGATGAGATTAGTGAAAACTAATTCCCAGTTACAACTACGAAAGAAAATTAACAGCCCTAGAGATAGTAGTGATCATTTTGTGTAGAGCAAGAACTCTTTCAGCTGAGAACAGCATACACCCACTTCAGAGTTCAGTTTTATGTGGGCACAAATAAATAATTTACCCCATTTTCTTTGACAACCTTTCATTTTGTGAGCAGAAGTTGTTCTCGATGGCAATGATGATCAAAGCGTTAGCACTTGCTGCTTGCAGCATTCTACGAGATGTAAGGATACCAGCCCCAAAACCAAGGGGAGATATTTGTTGAACTGATGCTTGGAGCTAAAGGTGCCCTTCCAGGACAAGTGGGAGGCTATAGGAGCAGCAGCCTGGAGGAACAGTGGCCTGGAGCAGATCAGAGGTCTTCTGTCTCTCCCCATCTCATAATCTTCGCTTGCTGGAGTTTGGTGTGGAGAGCAGCAGGACGCTCATCATTCTGTAAGAGTTTGGTAGGGTGATGAGAAAGTTTGGGAGTTCGGTGACATTTTATCTGTGCTGCTGTTGAGGAAACAGGGATAAAGAGAGGAGCTGTCCCCAAAACAGAGAGTAGATCAGAGGATGACCAAGCTGTGCGTGATGGGTGGTGGGTGGTGTTTTGTGGAACGTAGGAAGAGTAGCTCAGGGATATCAAAACACTTTGATCTGCGAAGTACCTCTAGATGTATCAACCTGAATTATTGTCCATCTGAAATAGCTCTTGCTTCTTCAAACTCCCAAGTACTGTTGCAGTGACAGCCTGAACTTTTTGAATCATATCTGATGAACCAATTTCTGACAATATGACTTCTATTATAAACCAGAGATGGTTTGTAGATTTGTTTGTTGTTTTGCTTTAAGGTGTGTAAACAGTTAATAGGAGAAGTATTTATTCTCTTAAATTAAATGGCAAAAACCAGTGTGATGAACCTAGCAGTTTCATTCCATTTGGGCATGGTGTGGGGTTTTTTACACCCACCCACCCCTTTTTTTTTAAATGAAAGAAGGATAGCAGCTAAAAAAAAAAGGTAAAGGAACATAATGTTTTTGAACCCAGGTTTTCCAGACACTGAAAATAAGGCTGCTAGTCCTCAAAGTTCAGGGGGGAAAATGGGGGGTGGTGGTACTCATTTTAAGGTTCCTGACATGGGGGGAGAGATTTTAGCTGAACCTCTGCCATAGTATTAGTATGTAATGTACTTGCTAGGCAAGTAATTTCAATTCAACTTGCAAGAAAGTATCATTATGTTCCCTGTTCACCTGTGCTCATGGTTTTCTGGGGGGCTAATCTGAGACCATACTGCACAGAGCTGAACCTAAACTCAGTTGCAGCTCTTCTGCGGATACTTGAAGTACTATCGTATCAAAAGGTATTGTCAAAAATCAGATTATTGGGTGTGTCAGATGTGACATCCAGAGCTAGTGGAAGTTCCAACTTCTCTGCAGAACAGAACAGAATCGTTTCTTTACCTCATTGGGGTGCTATGCAGAAAATGTATTCAGACCTGTGAAGCACTCGCTATATTGATGAATATCATAGAAAACCCTGCAGGAAATGAAATATTCTGTCTTCACAGGAGGTTTGCATTAAAAAATTACTAGGACCACACATTGAGAAAGTGCTTTTTAGACAGTATTTTCCAGCACTTGCTTTGAATGAGGTAGTACTTCAAAGCTCAGAAATAATGTTTCTTGAAATTGATTTTGACGTAGTTAAGTTTGTGCACAAAGTAGGCTGAATGAAGTTTTCTACAGTAATCTCAATTCTGTCATTTCTTAAATTTCAAGTGCTTGAATTTTGTATGCCTAATTTTTTTTACTTTTTTTCTAAGTACCCAGAAACCATCAATTACCCATGATTGATTTGTCTTGATCGTGAACTAACTATGCCGTAGTTGCGTAGTCTTCTACGCCGGTTATGCACAGATGGTTTGGGTTCAGTCCACATCACTTACTGAAGGAGCGTTGCGCAGAAGTGTCCATGATACTTACTGGACTAGTTTGGGTCTGGAAGTAATTAAGCTGCTTCCACGCGGAGCCTAAGGTTATTGCTCACAGAGCAGACCTCGGCAACCTTGCTCCAAACTGACTAACAGGAGGAGCCATTAAACTTCCCTGTCTCCAAACTGCCTCTTCACCATCTTCTTCAGTGTTAGTGTTATCCAGGGATCTCGGTCCTGTATAACTCCTGCTAATGAGGTGCTGACCAATACAGTCACAGAAACAGGCTTGCATTCATACTAAGGATTACCAATAACGCTATGGTCACGGAGTTGTAATAATGCCAACAAAATGGAATAAAATCACCCCCAAAATGTTTTTGGAAATAAAATGTGATTGTTCAACCGTGTTTCTCATTTACATAGTTACTGGTAAATAAGAAACATAGACCATCCAGCCTGAATAAATCCACCACCTTCATCTTCATGTTTAGCCAGTACATGACTGTCTCTCCCTGCCACCACACTGGTGACAACTGGTCACCAATGACAGACCTCACATTTTAGATCAAACGAAGCTTACGCCCTCAAATATTTTTCTTTTGTTCTGAATCTATTTTATTCACTTTTTAATATGGTAAGGAAATAAAGTGAAAAGCAGAGATTCTGTAAACTGCCTTTCTGTCGATCAATAATTAGGATTTAATACTTTTTTTAAATGTATCTTTGCCTGAGAGTTTCAAGAAGGGGAAAAAATGAGGATGGTGTGCATTCTGCTTAAGCTATTCACCTATCAAAATTCCGTCAGAGAGGAGAAAAGTGAGCATGACACTGATGGAGATGATTTTGCTATGTTTCTCTTTAAGAATTGCTGGAATAAGATGGGGTTCAGTATTCAAAGGAGTTCTCGCTGTCACCGTGCTGAAAGGAAAAAAAAAAAAAAGAGGGATTAGAAGAGAATTACAGTTAATTTGGAAGGAATCTTTGCTCATTATCTGAGATGAATGAGCAGAGACACAAATCAGCATTTTCAATCAATATTTTGGAAAAGTGTGAGCTCTGTACTTTAAAGGGATTTGTAATGATGTCTCTTCCCTGCACCTTTTTCTCATGGGAAGTCCACTTCAAACAGAAGATGTGAACTTGTGACTTGAGCACATTCTTTACTCTGCGAGATTTGAAAGGAGACTGTATAACCCTAAATTTCACATAGCAGCAGACACACTTGAAACAAAAAGAATAAAAAGCACATTTAATGAAGTGTTGTATCGATCTGCTTTCTGGTGCTGACTTTGGCTTTGTTTAGCTAGTACTTGAAGAATAAAGGCTTTCATTAATTTGCCCTAACAAGCATAAATTCAGGAGATGAAAGTGAATTCTTTAATGGCATGCACATTACTGCAGGGTGGAGTCTATCTGAAACGTTAGAGACAAGCTGGGCATGCTGAAGAGCAATAAATATCTGAAAAGTATATCAGGAATTCAGTTTTGGCATCTGTCATGGTGTAATTACAATGTAGAAAATTAGAAGGAGATATTCACTGTTGTTTTTTAAGGCGGCTCAGTGAATAAAAAGTGACATGTGTTTTCTTCATAAAATCATTTGATGTTGGGATGCATCCCTCAATAGGCAAAGTCAGAGAGATCTTGATTCAATCAGCTTTTATTTTCAGGCTGTTTGGTTTGAATCTTTTATAGCCAGCACACTATGATGAGGAGGCTGGGACACTGTGAGAAAGCCTTATTTCCAGTCTTGTCTTTGCTTTAAACAGACACACTTCCTTCACCTGTTTTGCTTAAGAACTATTTTAATATAGTTGCTGAACTTAAAGGTAGTGAATTCTTCCCTATCCTACTGATTTCTGCTCTCAAGTCACCCCTTCATGAGCAGGGGAGAAAGCTTTTAATTTAGTATCCATCAACAATTTTGGATGGTTTGGAATATAGCTAGGAAAAATGTGACTTTCTGTGCTCCTCTACAGTGACCTTTAAATGAGTTGATTTCAAGGTGACAAAAGGTCAAAGAAATTTTAAGTTTGTATTGAAAAGAATAATTTTTAAAAGGAAAGTTTCTTTATCTTTTTGCCACCAACATTTCAAACTCTACTCAGGTGTCCCCAGAATGATCTTAATACTTCTGTGCTGTTTGTTCACTTGTTGCATGTCTGTCTATTGAGATGGAGAAAGCAGACGCATCCCTCCATAGGAACTTCTGGACTTGTCTAAAATCCTGTAGCTCGTGTCACTTTAGCAACAAGTACTGAGAAATAGCAGAAACGATACCTATGTAGAGATATTTTGTAGTGCTTCTTAAAATAATGTTTCTTCTTCTATTGTGAAACTTTCACATGCAGTCCCTTATTTTGGGAGAAGAGGGAACACTGTTTGGAATTTGTTGCCACGTGAAGAAACTATGTGAGAATTAAAAAACAGCTTAATACAGAAAGAATATAGCTGGAGAAATTTACTTGTGTTTTTTGTTCTCAGTGTAGCTCTTCCATGGTATTCCCGAAGCACACCTTAGGCTACCAGCTAGAATAAACAGTGTTTGAATTTTACTGAGAATTGGATGGCTACCTAAGTGTCACTTTTGGCACACACTTTGTTTCCTGCAAAACCCTCCATGGGAAGTGATGTGGAACACTGGTGCTAGGATTATTGTTTTCAGGGACTGTCATTCATCTTTGTGTTGCTTTTCTGTCCTTCAGGAGTATTGTGTGTATTGTTTTTAAAGCCCGAGCTTATGGCACAATATATGAATTTGGGATACTGGCTTTTGGCTTTTGAGTAGCAGAAGTAACATTACATGCTACCTGAAATTGTTTTCACTCTGTATAAGCCTCCCTGCCAAAGTTCTGGTTTAAGTGTATTATCTTCCTTACCAATTGCAATGCTCTTATTTCAGGATGCTAAACCGGGCCCATGTTTACCTGCCCAGCGTAGCACTTTGGACAATGTTAAACTTAAAAAACAAGGAGCTGCAGTCTTGGGAATACTAGTGCTTGTGAATAGCAACATGTTGCTCCATGACAACAAAACACCATTGACCAATGTTTGTGCTTTACAAAGATTGTGCTGAAGTCTACTGGGTAAAGCAATGTTCAAAGTTTCAACTAGCACAGGAATTAATCTTTTTTTCTTTTATTCTTCTTACACAGCAATACTGGGCATTCTTGTGTTTCATCTCTCTGCTTCCCAAGAATCTTCCTTTTTGCTTAGGAAAAATGTAAATATTAGGAAATGTGGCGCTTTTTTTTCCAGAAAAAAGAAAAGCAGTCAGTGAGAATCCGTCATTTGTTCACTGCAAAACTGACAGGTTTCATCCTGGAAGGTTTACTGTTGTACTAACAAGAAATACTGTTGATTACTAAAAATGCTTGGTACATGAACACTTTTATCCCATTGTATGTCCTTTTCCTGCTCTAGTGTTAGTCTATTTGTTAAACAGCCCAGCTGTGTTACCCCTTGATTCTCTTTACTTCCTACATACGGCAGGAATCCTATGTGCTTTTTTTCATAATCACCACAAAAGTGCCTGGCTGCAGTCAATGAAGATCCTATTGGCATATAATAGGAAAAAAAAAAAAGTTTCATGTATTCCCTCAGAGTTTTCTCTGTCCCAGGTGCAAAGGCACACCGAGTCTGACAGTCAAAATAAGCTTGTTTTGCTAAGACTGAATCTTGATTGCATTTTCTTCCAAACTCATATCTGACTCTCTGGTGTTTCCCAGTCCAAATGCTGAGTTCATTCTCAAGGCTTAGCTTTTTGGCATGTAAAGGAGATGCTGGAATTCCAAACTGATGTGCTGTATGTAATTGATAATGATTGATAAAAGACAGCTAGCACCTGCGGGACCTTTCTTTGTGCAGGGTAAATAGGTGTCTGAGGAGTTCAAGAAAGGGAGCTGCAGAAATTATCTTTTCCATTCTGCAAAGGTTGGTTTGTGTTTCCCTCTTTGTACCTTCAAAGTCAGGATTAGTATTGTTTACACAGACAGAAGGCTTATGTTCATGATGATTAATGGAGAGGGAAAGGCCTTGAAATCCATCACATCTAGCACATTGCCAGACTAAATTACTCAATCGGCTCCCAGATAGAAGGGCTAAGGTATCGCTTCTTAACTTGGGAGTCTCGCTACGTTTCTCTAGTTTAATGCTAAATTTATGGTAAATTTTCTTCTCTGACTTCTAGCTCAGTGTAGTTATTGTTTCCTGACTATGCATTAATCTTCAATTTAAATTCAGTTTAATTCAATTTGAATCTTATGGGAGGGACTAAATATATGATTGGTGGGAGTAAAGAAGACAGAACCAGACTTCAGTGGTGCATAATGAAAGGACAAGAGGCAAGACGTGGGCACTAGCTAAAATACAGGAGATGTGATTTAAACTTAAAAACCAAACCAAAAAACCTGTGAGGGTGACTGAGCACTGGCACAGGTTTCCCAGAGAGTATGTGCAGTTTCCACCCCTGGAGATATATTCAACACTCAACTGGCCAGAGCCCCGAACAACCTGCTCTGGATTTCCCTGGTTAGAGCAGAGGGTTGGACTAGGCAGGCTCCAGAGGTGTCGTCCAACCTCATCCAACCCGTGGTTCAATTTTACTGCTCTTGTAAAGTGCTTGGATCCCTAAGCATGGGAAATCCATTATAAAAAGTTTAAAATACTTTTAAAGATGAGTCTTCTCTGAAATCAATGTGTGAACTATTTTGTTGGAGAAGAGACACCTAATCCTTAAAAACAGACCTTAATTTCTGCCCTAAAATGAAACCATTTCTCTTTTGCTGTAGCATCAGTACTCAGTGCAAGAAGTCATAGCTGGGAGCTGGGTGTAAGCCCATTGGAGTTAATTCTTTAGTATTTCCATGGGTAGTGTCCTGCGCTGGCATGATACTTTTGCAGAATACTTCACCTCACAAGAAGATCTCTCTGGCAATCTCACCATCGTATCCTCCTTGAGAAATGAAGTTCTGTGGGCTATTGTGGAAGTGTCCTCAGAAAATCCTTTAAAACTCTAGAAGTCTAAATTCTTAAGAAAAATATGTAACTTCATACACACATTGGAAGAACATTATTCAGTGTTATAGCCTATATTGATTCAATTAAGAAGCAGTTGCCTTAATTCAGCTCTATATATCCATATATTATGTCATCTTAGTTCAGGGCTATGACACATTTTCTTTTTCCACAGGAGTTTTGCTTCATGAAGCACTGAGGATGAATGGTCATCTTTTAAAATCATCAAGTTAACTTTTTTTTTCTTTTTCCCTTCTCCCATCTTCCTTCTTCCTTAATGCTTTCTTTTTTTTTTTTTTCATACTTTCATGCTTTTACTCAGCTTGCAAAATAGTGGTCTAATGCTGGAGTAGACTTGCTCATTTATTAATAAGATATTTTAATTACAGATTTCTTTTTAATGAGGCAATGTTTTTACCTTTTGCTATGTAAGCTTTACCCAGCTTATTGTACATTGGTAAATGTTATTAATCTTGTAAAGCATGCTGGAATATAGTGCATTTAAAATGTGAGGGCCACAACATAAAATAATGATTAAAACAATTATGACTAATCATGCAGAGCTTTTCTAATGCCAGATTTCAGTTTGTATAAAAAGGCACTCAGCAGGTTAACCGCTGACAGAGTCAAGTGAGAGCCTGTTCTTCCTTTGCGCTCAAGTAAATTGTAAGAAATACCATAAAAGAAATATTAGAAGAGGAGCAATTTGGATGAGCTCCTTTGGCTTCGGTGGGGCTTGTGCACTGCCACAGGTGTTGCATGGTATGTATAAAACACCAGCTTTTGCTGAAACGGTTGAGCTGATTAAAGCTGCCTTGTGCCCTTTGACCTTGCTGCATGCTGGTTTTTAAAGGAAGGAACACCAGAAGAAAAGGGCGGCCGAAGAAACACGAAAAGGAGAGAATTCCTCTGTAAGAAGTTTCTGTGGTCCTGGACTTGCCATGTGTTGGCCGTCCCTTGGGGAAGGGCTGCACTTCTCGTCGCTTGAGCCTCGGGGACACTGAGAACCATTGGAAGTAGGCTTTAGGGAGAGGAGACGTGTGTGTGTGAGGTTCAAATGGTAACTAGGGCTCTTCTCGTTAAGGAGCCTCAGAATAGGGAGTTACGGAGGCACTGACCATGCAGGTACCTTCCCCTGAAAAAGGGAAGGGGAGGAGAGGGGACCTGCTCCCCCCCTCCGCAAACCACATCACAACCTGCTTTCTAAGTGAATAATTAAGCTTGTAAATGCTCTGTGGTCTCTGTGCCTGCTTTATTGCCAAGGCGTTATCAACAACCGGTTTCTGAGGACCAAAAGTAGTGGTCTCTGTTCTTTGTGGATGACTTCTGAGTACCTGCAGCACAAATGACTGTAAATGTCATCGATGCTTCAAAACGTTGACACGTTTTCCCAGACTCTTGGTTGCTTGAAGCTCTGCTCTGAGTCCAGAGCTGGCAGCCTGTTCCCCTTCATTTTCATGTAGTAATCAGCAATGAAAGAGCGTTTCTTTGTGAGCGGCCCCTGGGGTTCACCAAAACTAAGATTATTGTTAAAGACAGACAATTATGTAGAATGAAATAGTAATAATAACACAGATCTAAACGTCTCTCCGTTGTGCCAGGAATGTCAGTGTTATAAATCTCCTCCAGTATTTCCTGTGGGATTTTGTGGATGGTGGAAACTATTGCTAGGCTGTGCCATTTGAGAACCCAGCGTTAAGCATGGAGTTTTAGCAGACTGATTAAAATAATGTCAAAATACACGTGCTGTCTCTTTAGAATCAAAATAATGGCAAAGGCACATTTTTAGATGCCAAGCAAAGAAAGGATTTTTGTTTCTTGGTGAGCTCGACCTTGATTTTTAAATAAGAAGTGCTTTTAAGGGCAAATTACAGCATGCCGCTGTTGTACCCGCTCGGTTATAACCACAGCCAGCAATGTAAATTGCAGGACCCGAGCGTGCTGCAGAAAGCTGTGTTGATTGCCCAGGAGAGCAGCGTGTCCAGCCGTCCTGGTTTCTTTGGCTTTGCCCAGGGGTGACCTCTGGCCAGCAGCTTCCCTTGAGCCTGTAATCCAGGGGAAAATTCTGGTTGTCACTTTTGTCACTCATTTTCAGTGTTAAAAAACAGGTGAGTTCTATTGTATCTTTGTACGTGGAAAAAAAAAGAACATTAAGTTTGATCTAGAAACCTTTTGTCTCTGCAAAAGATCTGAACTTCGAATAATACTTTAGGTCTGAAACTAGCATGCATAAGTTTCCAAATCTTTATGAGCTTGAAGTACTGCGTAAGACTAAAAGCTAGACTTTAAATAGTGCCAGCAAGCATGAGAACTTCTGATTTACATTAACAATGTAACACTTTTAAATCTGTACAGAACTGTCTTTGCAGTTTGAGTTTATAACATTAGTTCTGTGATGTGTTTTTTTTGTGAGAAAGTTCAGTTCCTGGTTAAAACAGTTAATACAAGTTCAGTACATGGTTAACGTGGGAGTTCTGAAAATTATTTTCTTAGCGTGTTTCAACTATGGTGCATGTGATAATGGAAAGAACAAATGAACAGAGGGTAAAAAGAAAAGATTAAGAAAAGAGTTGGGATTTAAAGAAACTTTTACAAGAAACAAAATATTCATGCATTTGTGGCCAGGAATAAGATTGTTTTTATCTTCCTAGATGACATTACAGGTATCTTCAACAGGAGTAAAGAAACGGGAATAGGTGTATAAACAGCAGATTTTGCACTGAAGCTAAAACCAACCCATACGAATAGTAACAGAGGAAAAAAACAAAACAAAACCCCAAACCTAAAAATTTAGCTAGTTCTTGCCCTGTGGAATGAATGCGAGTCATAAGGTTTGGCACAGTGCTGCTTTGTAAGACCATTTTCAGAAGCAGTGGAGAGGCCAGGTCATCTATTTTATCTGATGTCAGCTCTCAGAAGCAAGGAGCTCTGCTTCAATTTTGTTAGTTTTCAAATAGCTGGATGGTACAAAAGTTGTATTTAATAATGATTTCTCATCAGGAAAAACACTATCCAATATCCTTGGATATTATGGAGACGATAAGCTGTTCCCTAAGGGTGCGTGTGCAAGCACTGTCGGTGGGAATGTGCTACAAGCAGAAGTAGCAGCTCCTGACATCCAGCGTGTTGGGGCTGAGCTGAGCTGGAGATTTTGTGTTCAGGGAAGTCCCGCTGGGTGGCTGAGCTCTTGCCTCTCTCTAGTGAGGAAACATGGGGAAAGAAGTTTGTGAGGTAGGTTTTTTTCCTTCAGAATTATCAGCTAGTGCTTTGTGATAGAATACTAGATAACTATTATCTCCCTCCTGGGATCCCTCACTAGAGAGATACTGAAATTTTGTGCCTGATTGGGACATTTGCTTTGATGGAGTATGCCTTTTTTGTGCCCAGGATATAGTGTATGTAAGCTAGTAATCTGTTTTCAAGTGGAATGAAGGCAATCACACAGACCCTTAATTTCTCATTGATGATGATAAGATTTCAACTAGCAATTAGAAAGATGACTTTTAGCAGCTGGCTCTTCTCCAGTAGTTTCATCACAGTTCTGTCTGTCATTCACGCTCGCCCGTTGTTGTATACATACAGCGTGTCGCATGCACCGCGGCTGCTGGTTATGAAGCGCCTGATGAACCTGGGCCAGAAGCTTCCTCAGGAGCTGAAACCTGTGGCGGCAGGGTCTGGCTTTGGCCTGCTTCACCCTCTACGTTTGCTTATTCTGATGGGAACAAATACCATCACAAGATGCATCCTGGCCGTAATTCTTGGCGTGACGAATGGGTTTTTGACTCACAGGAAACTGTAAGGAAATAGTGTTTCTGCTCATTTGGTGCTGATGTTTTCTCTAAGAGTCTTGTGGTAAAATGAGGAGCAGGTGTGTGAGCAAGAAACAGCTTTGAAACTTTTGATACTCTAGGTGGGAAAAGCAGACTTAAAGTGATTGTATTGGGTTTGTGTGGCAAGGTTTTGGTAGCAGGGGAGTTACAGGGGTGGCTTCTGTGAGAAGATGCCAGAAGCTTCCCCCATGTCTGACAGAGCCGATGCCAGCCGTGGCTCCAAGATGGACCCGCCGCTGGCCAAGGCCGAGCCCATCAGCGATGGTGATAGTGCCTCTGGGAGAACAGAGTTAAGAAGGGAAAAAAGTTGCTGTGGAACAGCAACTGCAGCCAGAGAAGACGAGTGAAAACGTGTGAGAGAACCAGCCCTGCAGCCCCCCAGGTCAGCACAGAAGGAGGGGAGGAGATGCTCCAGGCGCCGGAGCAGAGATCCCCCTGCAGCCTGTGGGGAAGACCACGGTGAGGCAGGCTGTCCCCCTGCAGCCCAGGGAGGTCCACAGGGGAGCAGGGGGATGCCTAAAGGAGGCTGTGGCTCCACGGAGAACCCACACTGGAGCAGGCTCCTGGCAGGACCTGCAGCCCTGTGGAGAGAGAAGCCCACACCAGAGCAGGTTTGCTGTCAGGACTGGTGACCCCGCGGGGGACTCACGCTGGAGCGGTCTGTGCCTGAAGGACTGCAGCCCGGGGAAGGGACCCACGATGGAGAATTTTGTGGAGGGCTGTCTCCTGTGGGAGGGACCCCACGGTGGAGCAGGGGAAGAGTGTGATGAGTCCTCCTCACCCTGAGGAGGAAGGAGCGCCAGAGACGAGGTGTAAGGAACTGACCCCAACCCCCATTCCCCGTCCCCCTGCACTGCTGGCAGGGAGGAGGTAGAGAAAATCAGGAGTAAAGTTAAGCCCAAGGAAGAAGGGGGAGTGGTGGGGGGAAGGTATTTTTAAGACTTAGTTTTTATTTCTCATTACCCTACTCTGATTTGATTGGTGATAATTAATTTAATTTTCTCCAAGTCGAGTCTGTTTTGCCTATGATGGTAATTGGTGAGTGATCTCTCCCTGTCCTTGTCTCGACCCACAAGCCTTTCATTCTATTTTCTCTCCCCTGCCCAGCTGAGGAGGGCAGTGATGCAGCGGCTTTGGTGGGCACCTGGCCTCCAGCCAGGGTCAACCCACCACAGTGATGTTCGTTGTAATGATGTTTTGTGCTAGAGTTTTTCCCCTTTGGTCCTGTAAATTTTATATAGGAAAGATCCCAGGAGAGTATCAGTGCCAATACTGGCAAGTTTTTAGAGGCTTTCTTAAACCTCTTATTTTACAGAAATCTATGAAGTTTCTGGCTGGTCTGTCCTTTTCTAGCCTAAGCCTTTCCTAAGAAATCCAGCAATTTTCCACTTGAAAATAGCTATGGGTAAAGTCACACACTACTTTCACATAAGATTAAGGGTTTGACAAGGGTAGTGGGAACAAAGAAATTCCAAATTAAGTCTGCTCCGTATTTAAACCCCCCTCTCCCAGCCCCCTGTTGCACAATAGCAAGCTTTCCTAATGCAAGTAGGTTGTTGATATACTTCCAAAAAGAATTCCAGTTAGCTGAGAGATGGGATTAAATGGATTAAATAGCCTCCTCATTTTTCAGTGAAAAAAAAAAGGAGTTCAGTCGAAGGCATGTACAAATGCGAACTTTAATGATTTTGGACTAGATTGGCTTTCCAAACAACCTCAGATTGCCTTGCAAATTAGCGTGCCCATTCTTGGCGAGGCCCTGCGTGTTGGTGGTGGGTGTGTGTGCATGCTGACACGCGTGTGCGGGGTGGTGGGCGCATGGAGTTTGCGCTGTAGCTGCAGCGGTCATGGGCCAGGAGGTAGGCTATCAGTTGGGTAGAAAAACTGCAAAGAATATAAAACAGCATAGAGTGCTCAGTGGCCGGTCTGTTCCCATTTAGTGCAAAACTGGTGTGCCCTACTCAGCCAGACCCAAGCCCTGGGAGAGCCCAAGAATTTCCAGCCCACCAGCCTGCTCTTACGGTAGCGGTTTTGGTGGCCTCTTCCATTTTGCTGCCGTGTTGTGTGATTACTAGGTGTTACCTTTTCTTCCTCAGCACAGATACTTGACATGGTATGAAAACCGACTTTCTCCTCCTTTTAGGTCTTCTCGTGGACTTCTTTTCCTAAGAATTTATAAGGCATCAGCTTTGTACAAAGTACATACAGATTCTCCCTAACTTACTCTTCCTCATAACGAAAGCTGATTTCTCCTCAACGCTGCATATCACGTCTTGCTTTCATTTTTCTGATCCCCGAAGACAGGAAATAGCAATATGAAGCTCCACGCCAAGGTCTGTCAGCAGCTGATAACTTTATGTGTGGCAGATAATTACCGGAGTCATGACTTGTATGTGGACAGCCTGACTCCATAGCAAAGCTGTCTTCATCTTGGTTGTTTCACGGCGTCCTTTGTAATTCTTTGTCCTGTGAAACTTATTGGCCACTTGTTCAAGCAGCAGCAGTAGTGGTTTTTTCATTTGTTACTAATTTTTCACCTAAAGACCCATTCTGTTGTTGGAAAGATACAGATACTACCATATACTTAGCGTAGTATTGATAATGAAAACAAAAATAAAAAAGATGGTGGGAGCGGTTGGGGGGGCAAGATTAATGGTAGCAGATGAAAATTGTCAGGAATCCCTAAAACCTTTTTTGGCTTCTTTCTAAGGACCACTAATTTGCCTTAACCTATTGCTGTTATGAAGAGTCACATCCAAGAGACTGAAGGCTAATGCATCCCAGATCTCATGCAGCCAGTCTAACTGGTCTTAAGTATAAGCAGTGGAATAATTTTGTATTGTGTGGATGTTTTCCCTGTTAAACCAGACTTCTTGCTGTCTTTGATTTCTATATTAATTTGGAAAGCATGTGCCAAGAGTAAAATTTGTTTCACATTTGTTTCAAATTCAAATTAAATCCCTTCACCCCCAACCAAAGAATTTGCAAGGAAAAAAAAAGGGGGGGGATTGGTGACCTTATCATGACTGGATCTCATCCTGATGAAGGGCCAAATCTTTTTAGCATTGAAAGGAAGTAAAAGCAAGAATTAAGAACTTTCTCTGATTACCGCTGGGATAGCAGTGTTCTCCTCTTTCCTCTACCTGCAAGGAAATGCTTCAAAGCAGCCATTTATTCAGGCAGTGTAATTCTTATCTCTTTTTACTGTCTGGCTTACATCTTTTATTTTACCTTAACACTTGGGCCTGTGTCCCTCCCACTTGATTTTATTCACCTGAGACGTGCGTCTCTGGAGGGTGGTGAATGATTGCTTCCTGGAGAGAAGGAGCGGAGAGAGATCGGCATACCCCAGCGGCAACGCAGCCTGCTTAAGATATGAGTTATCTCCTTGCCGTAGCCCTCTTGCTCACTTTTTCTCTGTCTTTATTGACCATGTAGGGTGACTTTGCTTCTAGCTTGGTGTTACAGATTAGATAAGGAATATTAAGTACCTAAAATTAGTACCTCGGGGATTTGTAACTCTAAGTCGACCAACTAGAGCAAAGGAAAAAAGAGGAGACAATGTAGAAATGAAAGTTAGCTGCTTAGCTGTAGAGGTACTTAAGAGCTCGCCTAATATTCTTGTCTTTGAAAATCTGTCCTCAAGGAAAATGATGCTGCACTGTGCACAACCTGTGCAAAAGTTAGCAAGCATTTGGAATGTGTTTGGCAGATTAATAATGTCGTAATTTTCCTCACCCTGTGGGTTTTTTCCTTTTTCCCCCATAAAGCGGTGTACTAGGGGCTCGTCAGGTTGTGCGTTAGATAATTGAGTTGTTATGCCAACAGGCTGTGCTGAAAGGTGTTACATCAGTGATTTCTTTTTCATCCCACTGTGCTTTGATCTCCTGCTATAAAGCAGAAGATCTAACAGTGGAAACTTTTGAAGATGATAGATGAATTTTGCTAATCCACTTTTCATAATCCGTACGAAAAATGTCTGTCCTTATCAGTCAGAAAAGATTTAATAGCTGTTGTCTCTAGAAAGTCTCATATTATCAGGATTGCAAACTATGGAATTACTGTTAAGAAATATTTTACTAGCATGTTTTGAAATGTTGTTGTAAATGCTTTAGAATAAATGAATAAAGATGCTTCTTTGTTAACCATGCTTTGTTTGTTGTATTTTCTCACTAAAATGCAAAACTAATTTGCAAGAGAGCACTGTGCAATGGTGAATATTTGCTGTCCTTATTGGTGTTAATTGCCCTGCTTTAATTTCATGTTATTGGAATTCACTGAAACAGTCAACTTAATCCAAATATACACTAATTCCAAACATTATATGGTGCTGAAACAAATGGTAAAAGTCTTGGCTCACAAGATGTAAAGCATTGTAGCTGATGGAACCCTTGCGACAGTAAGCAGTGTATAAAATACTGTTTGCAGATGTTGGGGCAATAAAATGTGGCATCTTCTAGGAAGGAGCAAGTGCCTGTGCTTGTCCCTGGCTGAAATTTACACTTATATCATCCAGATGAGCTCAGTAAAGTTACTGCAGTTGCCCAGGACTTCGTCCAGCACAACCTTGCCCAATACATCTTTAGTTAGTTGAGCTCCCCATGTCTCTGAAAAACCCTGGTTATAGAAAATTGCCAGCAATGCTTAGGATTATAAAAAGTATTCACCTGGTCTGATTATATTTTATCTCTTTTCTTTACAATAGCTTTGGGCCAGATAATGCTCTACGTCGATGGAATGAATGGAGTAATAAATCATAATGAAACCATCCAATGGCTCTACACACTTATTGGGTCAAAGGTAAGACACTCTCCAAAATTCTTATTTTATATGTTTTTGGTATTCTTTAAATACATTTTATTTGTATTACATATGCATTTAGGGTATAAACAGACTGCATGTTAGGTTCTAAATGAGTACATAATACTGCATGGAAACCAGGGCACACTGAGCTGTTTTTTTTGTTCTACTGTTTTTATACTCTTTTGTGCTGTTGGCACACACTCTGCTCTTAAAAGCAAAGATACCAAAGATGCCCTCGTTACTGTCTGTGCTGCCATTGCCGTTGACCATGGAGAAGATTTTTTTAGTCTTGCAGTTGCAGTTCCCAAGACATTCTTTGGAACCACTTTTTGGGGTGGTTTTTTTCGCCCCCTTTCCATTCTGTGAAGGCAAATCCTTTTCTACAGTTTCACCATTCTACACTGCTCAACTTTGCAGAGCACTGGGGGAAGACAATTCAGAGTGACTTCCTTCTTAGAACAGAACACAATATTTCAGTTGGAAGGGACCTAGAAACGATCATCTAGTCCAACTGCCTGACCACTTCAGGCCTGACCAAGTTAAAGCATGTCCTTAAGGGCATTGTCCAAATGCCTCTTAAACACTGACAGGCTTGGGGGCATCGACCCCCTTTCTAGGAAGCCTGTTTCAGTGTTTGACCAACCTCTCTGTAAAGAAATGCTTCCTAATGTCACGTCTTCTTGTGCCTGAAGAGCCCTAGAAGACCAAGTCTGGTACCTGCCTACAAGGAGGCAAAAGCTGAAGGCCAGAATATATGCCGCTTGGGTCGGTCTTCTCCAGTGAAGTAGCGATTTACATAGTGCACAACCCGCTTTTAAGGCCGTCTTTGTTGGAAGTCGAAAAGGAAACAGAACACAGATTCTGCTGGCACGCTGTCCTGAAGGCCTGCAGAGTAGGTAGTAAAACCACAAATACACCATTTTCCACTCTGTTGGCTCTCCAACTTTAGGAAGTTTATTAAGGCCTGCAGGGACTGCTGCTGCTCTTGCCATGTAGACCTGCTTGGGACAGGTCCATGTGATGCCAGAGCCGGAACAGCGCATGTTAGCTATTGTCAGCAACTCAAAAGTTGCTGTAATTGGTGGAGCTGAGTCCCTAGTTAGAATTACTAAGAAATTTACAGGAACTTTTCCTCAAGTGGCTGAGTCGCAGAAAGTTGCTGTTGGATCCACAGAGATGCTGCTGCTCTCCCCCTTTCCCCTGATACCTTTCATAACACCAGGAGAAAAAAAGCTTGGTGTCCCAGGGGCCTTTTTTAACCACTACAGAATTTTCTTCTAAAAAGTGCAAACTTTACTGCTGCAGCAGATTATCAAGTCAAAGAACAGACACTGCAGTATTGAAAGAACTGATTTATCTTGGGTTGATATACCTATATTGGTAGATATGTAAAAGAAAGATAATGATGGTTATGAAATCTCAGGCTTGCAGGGAGTGCTTTATGACTGGAAGAAGATGAGGAGAAACTTTTCCCCCATGTAAAATGTTCGACTGTTGTCTGAGCTTTACACTGGGCAGTTTGCCCTCTTGCAACAGAGAATGTTAGCCACGGTTGGAAAAGCGGTGCAAGACGAGAGAGAAATGATTTGCTTGGTGTAGATCCTGATTTTCAATGGAACAGCTAAAAGAGACAAGCAAAACAGGGAAAAAACTATTGCCGTGTCTGCAGTTATTTTAATTCTCTAATGCACCTAATGGGAGTGGGATGGGGGAGAAACACGACTGTATTGCTACCTTGCAGATTAAATCCTGTCTAGATTTTCTTGACCAGAGTACTTCAGCTCTCAGGTCTGTAAGCTCCTTTCTCCCTCCCCCATTGCCAGCCCAAATGATTATCTCCATGTCCTGGCTCGGTGCCTGCAGCTGAGGAATGCAGGCAATGTGCTTTGAATAGTTTGGTTTCAGGTAGCATCAAAGTTGCTTTTTCATTATTCTTTGACTGTCTTGGAAGAGATCTAAGTCCCTGTCTGCGTGCCAGAAGTTAACCGAAGGTATGGCAGGCTTACTGTCACAGTGTGGTGGAACAGCTGCTTTATGCACTTAAAGGTGTATTTGACATTCTGTGAAAAACGAACCCCTGGAATTTGCAACGCGCCTGCGGTCTAATTTGCAGCCCTGCTATGGTGGTGCCTTCTCTGCAGCAAAGGCGGTGAAAAATACATTAACACTGCTGAACAAAAAAAGGAATAGTGAAATTGCCAATTAAGTCTTGGGACAAATCCCTCTAATAGGATGCAGGAGGGATACAGTTGTTCAGCTGCCACAGCTGCGACACATGGTTTCTCACCCTCTCAAAAGCTCTGACAGGGTTTAATATACTCAGCGGTGGAGGTTGTTGAATCTTTTCCACTGATTTTTTTCTTTTTTTGGTCAAATTCTAGAATGGTTTTGACCCTTCCCTGTTATTGCGTAGGGCTGCTCACTTGGAGTAGTGTATTACTGTGTGTGTTTGTCCACCGCAGCACTCGCCTTCAGCAGCAGACCTTAGGGTCTGCACACTCAGCACTGCATCACCTCTAATTTTGGTACCCAGCTCCCAGATGACTTTATGCACCTAGCATTACTTCTGTACTGGGATAAGGGAAGGGGGTGGGAAATAAAATCTGAAATCAGTGAGAAAGAAGGACTATAAGCAATTTACTGAAAGCCTGTCTAGATTGTTGCCATTATATTCCTTACTGTTGCTAGTTGTGCTGCAGTTTTACCCCTCTGAGCATCAAGGGATGCTTCTATAGATGGATTATCGGAAGTTGCTGGTAACTTTAGTGCTGTTGTCTAAATTTGCTCTGAATAAAGTTACTAGGGAGGTGGTTAAAATTCTAACAGTGTGACTGCACTGGTGCTGCTGCCCTTATGCTGGGTATGATGCACCAGTGGTGTCAGCGTGAGGAACTGAAAAGCAGGAATAAAGTTAATCTTAGATGACTCATTTGTTAGGGGCAGAAAGACCCTTCCTTCTGTTTCAGATCGGCACTAGATTGGAAATTTGAAGTTAGCAGTACCCTTCTTCTGCCATGTTATTTAAAGAGAAGAGCATTATCAGCACATCCCAGACTCTTAGGGCCACTGCCGGTCATTTGTAAGACACATCCAGCCACGTGTGAGCACACCAGCGTGTGCCACTGGCCTTCCACAAGCTGGCTGTAGGCTGCTTTCCAGTCATCAATGGCTAATATATCCTTGGCATAAAACATTTACAGCATAATCCCAATTTAAGTGTACATTACTACTATTTCATCATTAGTTATATAGGCAGCAATTCATCAGTCCTTCCCTGTTTAACAAAGCATTCAAGTATGTACTTAATTATAGGTGTTTGGTTACATGCTATTGGCTTCCAGAGAACTTTAATACATAACTGAGGTCAGCAGCATACTGCTGTAGGAGTGCAGAAGACGGCTGTAGGAGGGCCAAGGCTCTGACCATCTTACATAAGCTAGAAGTTATGCAAATAGGGAATATGTGTGTCAATGAAGTTTTCTTTTAGCATTCGTTGGTAGCATGGAAAATTCATGCAAGATAGTTTGCTTTTTAAAAGACAAAACTAGCAGTCAATTAATGTTAGTTAACAGTGCTTTCAGAATTGCTTCAGTTTTACTTTTTTTTTTTTTTTTTTTAAGTGAGAAAACTAACCTCTCAGGGATGTTGCCTTAACTGACCACGTGCCGTAACATGTGTTTGAACCTCACAGCATCTGGGAAATGATATTTCACCGCTTTCTCGGTGTTTCCACCAGCTACACGTTGCGGCTGCTGAAGTTGGACTTAAGTTTTTGCATTATATTGCAAGTTATGTTTAGCCTGGTTGTAAAGGGACCCGAGGCATTTGTTCATGCTGGCAGCTGGCACCCCAGAGCCCTGTGGAGCTCGATGGTGGATCACCTGCAGGTAGAGTCTCGGTTTGATGGTGATGGCAAGGGCTCTTGGAAAATGTCCCTTACCCAAAACAAGGGACACCGGGTTAAAGATACACATGCACTGAGCCAGAGTAAGTCCTTATCATTATTTTTCACCTGTTAGCATGTATGAGGTAATATATATATTATCTTTCATATGCGTTGGTATTCCCTCTGACCTGGTAATAGTAAGTGTACAATACTGTGTCAGCGCCTTACCCTCTCCAGGACTAGCTACTGAGTGTTTACAAAAAGTACATTTCTGAACCAAACATCTTGGAAAAACCCCAGGGGTTTATATCGTCCACTAGAGAAGCAAACATTACTTGGCATCACAAACCCACAGGCTTTTGCCACTCCACCTCGATCTTCGAGGGCACCTCTAAGGCATTAAGTGGTCCAAAACCTGAGTCTGGTTTCACCTTTTCTTTCCCCCCATTTCTGACTGCTACTGATAATGAGTATTTTTTTCCCATTTGATGATCCAGGCTGTTCTGATTTGCCCCAGGGGAGCTAAAGCCCCTTTTTGGCATTGTTTTCAGTGGAAAGTAATCCATTTTCAATGTGGTGCTGGGTAACCTCAGAAGACAGGGTGGAATGCTGGGCCCAGGCTGATACAACGAGGTTGATTAAAGATTCCTATCTCACATCTTGTTTTAATTTTTTTTTTTCTGCTTTGTTTCTGTCTGGGTCCTAGATTGCAAGGTTAAATATGAACTTCAACTAGAAAGTTGTTCCCTGTGCCTTGGGTGAATCTTTTGCTTCCCTTGGTATTGAAGCAATGGCTTTTTGAATGTTTTAAAATGTAAGTCAATCCAAAAGAATTAAAAAATCACTATGTCAAAGCAAAAGGGAAAAAACACCATTCAAACAGCACATAGTTGTAGTGGGTGAATTTGTTGATATCAAAAGGAAAGTAATCTAGTAGGGCTGCTTTTCCTGCGTTGTGCCAGTGACGTGTTAAAACAAGCACATGGTTAGTAAGACATTTCATGAGAATTTTGAGAGAAATATTCTTAGTCACAAAAAGCACTAAAATTGCTTTTACAGGTGAATCATTTAAGGTATATAGAAGTAAATACTCAGTTTAAGCACTTGGTTAAATCAGTCTCCGTTTCAGAAGTAATTTATGCATGTGCTCAGCTGAAGTCATAAGCAGAGCAGAGAATACCGTATAACTTGCATTTGTGCTTTTCTTTTCCTCGGGAAATTTCTTGCCAAATCTTATGCAAATGGATGTTAAAGTGGGTCTACATATATATACCAAAAACTGGTTTGTCGTCATGGAGAAAGTTACAGATGTAAGGGGCTTAACAGATATGAACAGGACTGAAATAGTAGCATCAGTAGTACTAAAGCACAAAGCACGTTGAGCTAAATCACCCCCAAAACTGGATGGTATACTGTCTTGTTGAGGGTCTTGGAAATACAATGTATTTAATCTCATTAATTTTTCTGGCCATATATTTTGAAAATCATTGTGCGTATGGATGACTTACTCTGAGTTAACATTGCCTGGATGATGAGAGAGAATATACGTAGGAATATGCCTGATCTTTGTGAGCAGGAGGTTGTCCTGTAGAACTGTCCTACGCTTTATTCTTAACAAGTTTGGAAGGTGATCTAGAAACGGTGGCCAGCTAAATGAATGAAGCATCCAGGAAAAATTACACAGCTTGGGGACCTACTGTGATTAATTTCACATGTTGTCGTCTTCCCAGCCGGCTGCCTTGATGGTTAACGAGCTCTCTTGCAGCCTCTGACAAATGAGACCCCACAGAGAGCTCACCATAAGCTACGTAGAGCGCGTTGTCTCTCTCACCTCCAGCCACGACTCTGATAAGCCTGCGGTTTTGTTCTGTTTTCAGGTCTAGCCCAGGTAGAAATGTCAGTTAGGTGTCAGTCTTACAAGCTCCTTTGCTTACTGGAAGGGTTCCGAGCAAAGCTGAGATCTCCCCTCGAGCCCTAAAATCAGCGCGGTCTCTCCCGTGGGGCTGCCCCGTGCGCTTGAGACCTTGAGCTGCGGTGAACAGGTACAACTGCTTTGAGTTCAGTGAAACTCTGAAGATTCGTGTCAGCTTAGCAGCTGGCTTTTAAATTTAATCCGCTATGCATTTGGCCATTGAACTATTGTTAGGAAAATTGTCGTGTGAGGGAGAAACAAAATCCTGGATTTATAGGAATTTTCCTACTTCCTGCCTCTCAAGGGCTTGAGCCAACGCTCGCCCAGGTCGGCAGAGAGCTTCCCTCCTCTTTCACTCAGAAACTCTAACGGCACTGTTGCATGAACGGAGTTTATTTTGAATTGTATTTAATTAGTGCTTTGAAGATAAGGATCAGGATGTTGCAGTAAACTTGGAATAGGATACGCCAGCCAGTGCAGGCTGTGTTATGCGCTCGCTTTGGTCTGTCCAACTCGGCAGACGGACTGCCACGAGTGCTGCTCTTCTTTACTAACCGTATTTGTAGGTGGGTTTAAAAGCCATTCCATCAAACATGCGAGTTTGCAGTAGTCCAGTCCTGCAGCGATAACTATTCCTGTAGCTCTGTCTGTTGCATTCGCTTCTGAGTAATTTGAAGGGCTAAATACCCATTTTCCTGTGTTCAAAATGAACTCTGGTAGATTAAGGCGATACTAGAAAACACAAAGTTCCCCCACATCATATCAGAGATCTGATTTCAACTCATTTGAAGTGGAGAATGAGAAAATGTAATGATTAACTGCCAACAATGTGGCAAATGTTCAGGCCCAACTTTTCACTCAGTCTCATCTGTTGAAATCTGTATGAGAGTATGTCCTGTTAGCGATGAGTGAAATATGTCCAAATATTTCCAGAAAATACCATGTACGTATGCAGATGTACAAATTTCTTGTTGCAAAGGACAGGCATGAAGAAAGAAAAAAGCAAGTGTGATACTAGAATTAGATGGGGGGGGACTGAAAAGCAACCTAAAAGTCAGTGCTAGCTTTTAGAATTACCTTGGTGTCTCTCACTACAGTAGTTCAGTGTCACAGATCTGTTACCGTTCACATTTGTGAGCAAATTACTGTGCCTCAGGCCCTAGCTATTAGTATTTTCTATTAGCTTCTAGTGTTTTCTAACAGGCATTATGTCCAGCATTCCTGTGAAAGGAGAAGGGTGCAGCTGGAAAGTTTGTCTGTATTGAGGGATGAGACTAAAGAAAATGGAGCCTACTTTTTTCCAGCATGCTTGGAGCTGCTGGTGTGAGAGGTCTTTGACTATAAAATCAATTGCCTGAACAAGAAAAAGAGAAAATTTTCAACCATAAGTTGTCAGGTGGAAAAGAGTGAAGAAATATGAAAGAGTTGCTCCAAGGATAAAAAGCAGCTGGTTATAATCCAAGCTTATAGTACACACCTGAGATTTTTATGCATATCTAAACACAGAAATCAACTTGGCCAATATAAACCACATTGTGGTCATTATGCCAAACCTTTTGGGACAGCTAAGTTATCATTTTGCAGGGCAGAAATATCACTACTTCTAAGTCAGGAGTTTAGTAAGCTGCATTTTAAGGAGTGTTTTTAAATTAAAATAAGCAGTTATGTCTGAACCTTTTCTGGAAGCACTGTTTCATGAACTTGGGTGCATAATGCTTCAGTTTGCAGGGTTGCCTGTTTTCTGGTCTCTGTTGCTCTTAGGGGATGCAAGGATGTATCTTTTCTGGCAGGGGCTGTGGTGCTTGGTAGAGGGAATGTGGGCTATTAGAAAGTTTTGATGAAGAGCAGGGAAAGCTTTTCTGGTGCATAGGCAGTTACTGAAAGGCCACCAAACTCAAACTGGTGACCTTTAGCGAAGGTCAAGTGATGTAGTTTTTTAATCTATTTAATAGTTAAAATAGGTGTATACAAAAAGTCCAGGTAATGCTTCACAGTAAAGTACTTCTTTGAATTCCCTCGTGGGTTTTTTATCACAATCATTTCCCTTTGGTCTGCTCCACTCGGTCATGTTGAAGTCCAATTATATGATGTTTTTAGCACTGCCACAGAACTAGGATGCAGCCTGCACAGGTAAGCACCTCTTCATGCAGGCACCCACATGAGGCCTTAAGTTTAGGCATCCTGGTGGGAAGCCATTTGGCAATCCTTCCTTGCTCCCCTGAGCACTCTTCTCCAAGGTGGATATTTTGTGCTGCCAAACTTGACAGCTTCTGGCATTGGAAGAAGATTTTGGAAGTCATTTTCAGTCTGATACGACCGCGTGCGTTATCAGATCTGGCTGTATGTTAAACTAGCTGTTGTGCCAGTCTATTGGATGACTGATTCTGGTTTATATATTTGCACTCATCAGTAAATGGGTACCAAAAATCAAAGTCGTAGGCTCACGTCAGTAGCAGATATTGTTTGTACTCTGTCCTTGTATCCCCATTTCAGCAAGCCGCCAGGCAAGTCCCTCCAGGTGCCATCAGCAGTACTTTTATGCATCGAGGCCTTGAATCATGGGGAGTGGGGCCCATGTGTGTGCCATGTGTGGTATATGAAATAAATCAGTATGAAAAATAAGAAAATGCACCGTAGTGAATGGGTATGTTTCCAGAAAGTGCAAGTACCAGTACCTCACCTGTACTTACTGCCAAATTGTTATATTGTTCCTCTTCCCTCTGCACGGTGAGACCAGTATAAGAAACAAACCTGGCGTCCAGATCTCCTGAGTCTTAATTAAGTGTCCTGAGTTTTAGACAGAGTTTTTGGTTGTTCTACCAGTAGAAAGCATGGGGGGAAGGGGTTGCGCTGAGGTGACTCCTTCAATTCTGTAGGAAGAAAGGAGGTGGTCAACCTTTTGCATTCTTCAGTCTGTATTAATGTTCTGGGGTTTTATGACTGTTGAAGGGCATTATGGTTAATTTTTACTTATTCCCACAGATCTGAAGAATGTAGGTAGTCTTTCCTTATCTTAACAGAGCATTGGGCTTAACTTACATATTTATCACAATACCTTACAATATTCATTCTGTGACAAGCATAGTTGAATTTATTTATAGGATACGGGTAGGATGCTTTTGTTAATCACTTCATTTTTCTCACTGTTTATAGTAAACTTTTGGAGACTCAGACTTTGTTACCAAGTTGCTGCTTCCTCTTGCCTCTATTTTGATGTTTATTGAGTTGTTATTAAAGATTTTTGAGAAGAACTGCGCTGTTGAAGTGGATCCTTTTTACAGGATTTTGCAGAAATGCAAGTACAATTTGTGAGGAAACAGCAGCAGAAATTCCACACAAAGTCTGTACAAATTTTTGGCTGTGCAAGGATCTCATACTCCTCTAAAAGTATGGATTGAATCTGCTGTGTACTCTCTGACTGCTGATGTGGGGCATATAGGATCCATCTTTTTCTGCAGAGCTGTGCTGCTTAATCTTCTCTCTCAATGTTTTTTCTGAATGTCCTATCTTTTGGGAAACTCCTTGAGACAGAAACTGAATTAGTCAATACTGCATTGCCTTTATTTTGCTTCTTAAATGTGTCTTAATTTTCTTCCTAAATTAGTCTCTGTCCTGGTTGCCATATATATAGTGCAGTAGTGGAATTCTGCCTGCAGGAAAGAAGGTGGTATCCAGCATTTTTCACAGCGTCATGTAAACCAGATCCGAGACAGTTCAGCCAACACAGCAGTTAATATACCAGTGTTTTGCTTGTAGCTTAGCCTGGAAGAATGGCCCAGCTAGAGAGGCAGTCCATACATTGGGAGACCCAGGCTGAATCCAGCTTCCAGGCACATTCTTGAACCAGTTTCAAAATCCCTTTGTGCCCTGGTCCCTCATCTGGAAAATTGGTATTTGGATTTTAGAGCCCTGGGGGAAGAACATGAGGGAGTGGAAGGACAGATTATATGTGTTGAACACAGATACGTAGGTGAAAGTTGAACCTAATACTAATTGTTACCATATCTGTCCTTCTGGCATCACTCAAAAATGCTTGTCATTCCTTTATTTAGATATAGTTGTTCTTTAAAGCAACAGCTACTAGCTGAAGGTACTTGGATAACAGTAAAAAATACGCTGTATCAAAAATGGACACTGCCAAAACATGTGTGATGGCTTTACATTCAGCATGTAGTGCACCCCACGGCACGTCTGAGTTGCAGCCAGCTCAGGTCCCTTGCCAGGTTTTTGCCCGAGGACTCATCGTGGTTACCTCATAGATTTTATGTTGGTCTCCTCAGTTACAGGATTAGTCCTTAGGAAGGAAGATGTGTGGACTTCAATTACTTTTCATAAGATGAAGATCAAAAGAAAGGTTCTCTGATAGTTGTCTGTCTGGTTTTTTTTTTTTTTTTTTCCTCCACAGTCCTCTAGTAGTAGTTTATACCATGTAAAGTCTTTTCAGAATAATTTCCAGCATGCCAGCAGGTTCTCTAGCTGGCTCCCATGATACGCTGAAATGAGTCTCATCTGGACGTGCTGTGTACTCTCTTTCCATATTCTGATCCTCTTTGATCACAGCAATTGAACAAGGAGTTCAGATGCTTCCTGGTTTGCCCCCCTCTATCTCTCTACTATTTTCCTTTTTGAAACCACATTAATGAAAAACAAGGCTGTGGTGTTCAATATAAAAAATACGGTTAATACCTCAACCAGCATGGAATTTTTATAGATTGCTCCCTTTTATTTTTTAATTTCCTCCTCTTATTAAAAGACACAGAACTGTAGCAAATGTATGCTTTGTCTTTTTCGTTTCCAGCAGCGTGTAGCTACTCCCTTCTTTAGTTTAGTAATAAAATTAAAGCATCCCCTCAGAAGCCATTTTTTTCTCCACTGCACTTTAAATTTCACTGTGTGGTTGTCTAAGCATATTATTGTTATGATTTTGGAGGGAAATGCAACACTTTGCTAATTCACAGTTTGAATGCTTCCCCACTCGAGCTTTGCATATGACAGCCTTTCTTGCAGAATGTAAATGGAAAGAGTAAAATGGGATAAGAGACCCCCGCAGGTATTACTGTATAGAATTGCCTCAAAAATGTTAATCCTTTGTGGGTTGAGTTTCTGTTCACCCCGTTTTCCTTTAAATAGAACAGAATTCCACTTCTTCGTATTTTTTTTCTCCTTGTGTCACTACCACTCTCTGTGGTTTGCAGTAGTCTGTGCTCAGGTCGCTGCTTCTTTTTGTCTTCCTTATTGCAGTCTAGCTTCCCCAAATACACGCTCTCCTCATATTTGGTGTCCATTGGGCCACTCTTCCATGCACAGGGGAACTGTGGAACCCCCTGTAGTAAGGATTCTGCATGGCTGTAAGGGGAAAGACGTGATAGACCACCTGAAGATAGGTTTGCTTCCAGATCCTCACTGCTTGGTGATTTGCTCAGGTGGACATCTGTACTAGCTGTGGATCGGATAGTGAGATTTGTGCTAAACTTGCTTGGAATCATGAGATACTTCAGCTTTTGTCGCTGGCCTGCACGATGTCCCTTCTCGTTTCCTTGTCATCCCTTCTGATGCAGGGACGCAATGTGAATGCCCAAGTTTGGTTTCTGACAGTGGGAGATCGACATTCAGAGCAGAGCATCAGACAGAAAAGGTCACTTCACTAAGCAGAAATTAGGATAGGCTTGCCGTTCGCTAGGGTGGGTTCTGTATAGGAACAGCAAGTGCTCAGAGGGTGTCCCAAGGCGTTGGGCCGTGGGACAGGATCTGAAAACTGAGCGCAAGATTTTCCTGATGTCATCACCTGATAGAGTAATACTGCCATTACTCATCTAGGGGGTTGTTTTGTTTTTCTTCCCTTTTGCTCAGAAGGGTGGGTTAGGATTATTCGTCATCTTTGGCTAAACAGACACAAAGTTATGTGGAACAGATGGACATCACCAGACTGCCTTTACCTACAGGTCATTAGCACATATTTTGACGGGTCTGAATAGTTCAGTCGCAGTCTGCACCGGTTACGATACTATGGATGTTTAAGCACGATAGCATCCTGCCATTTCAGTTATTCTTTAGTTCCAGAACAAGAATGAAGCCTAAAAAAGCATCCTTCCTATTTCCTCCTCTTTCAGAGGGTTGCCTTCTAAAGTTTTTTCGGTAGGTTGCCTTTCCTAATGGAACTGAGTTGTAGTTTGAGAGGAAAGAGGGAGATATTTCACTTGTCGGAGCTTCAGGAGGTTTTAGACTTACCTTCGAAACCATGCTATTAATTTGTGTGTCTGATTTAATTTTAAATCCTGCTTTGTCAGTAAAATAGTTTGCTTAAATGTCCTGTATCTTTAGAACTACAGGAAAAAGCAGATCTGGAAATTTTTTAGAGTAGATATTAATACCTCCTGCCTCCATCTGAGGTTCCTGCTTTCCTGCCTGGGTATGGATGCATGCAGATGAACTGACACACACGCATTTTCTCTGACTGCTCTGGAGAAGCATCATCATCGGTGGCGGCCACCCCGTGCCTGCAGCAAGTAAAGAACAAGAGAGGAGACCAGACAGGACACATCTTGTACGACCAAGATGCAGAAAACACCGCAGCTGTTCTCATGTAGAAGGAAGAAAAAAATGCGAGAGGAGCAAAAAAGCAAGCTGCCTTTCCTGCCTTAGAAAAGCCATCCCACAGCACCATCTAGCAGACACAGATGGATATGAAGAAACAGACTGAGGACAAGGCTGGAGCAAAATGCTACTGGGAGAAAATGATGTTGAGCAGGACTGCGTGCTTTAAAAGAGCTGTTCCAGCTAATACCTTGCACAGCTCATTGATAGGAGCGGAGTTGTGCTGTCCTTCCCTCGGGCAGCTGTTACCCTTTAGTATTGGGTATTTGTAGCCTGATGCAGCTAATTAAACTCTCTGCATATCTGATGAAATACATCTTCAGGTTTTTTGGGGGGAGGTTTGTGCTCTGGAGTTGTGCTCTTTGGGCCCATGTAGTTGTTAACACACCTAGCTTAATTGGAGTGATGGCATTAATTGCCTTGCAATTTAGTCCAAGGTGCCGGGGGGAAATTGCCCAGCAGCCTGCTGAGGAGTTCTGCCAGAGCAGGAATTTTGAAGAGCCCGGCGAGCGCAGCCTGGTCCCACCCCTGCGGCTGGGGAAGACGTGTTAGAAAATAGTTAAGCTGCAGCTGCTGGCCGCTTCCATTTTTAAAAGTAGTTGTTTGACATGTTTGCTTTTCTAGGGGGACCAGAATACGAGCCTGCTTTTAGGCTGCGAGTGTCAAGTATTTATTTGTGAAACTGTAGCAGCCTATTGCCTTTACTTTCTTACATGATTAATCTTGTTTGTCTCCGTACTTTAAATTGCCTTTTAGCCTTCACCCTGCCATCCTAAGTAGGTGGATATGAAAGGCTCTGGCAATACCCACTTGTGGGAGGCTGTCTAGGAGCTCAGAGGAAATATTCAGGGCTGCAGTTGAAGAGGTGATTTCAGAGCACAAGTTGTAGCTGGTTATGCTGCACTAGAGCAGCACTGGTCCTCCTATGAATTGTACTGTGGATATATGGGTTAGAAAAAACATGACTCAGTAACAGGAAGGAGTAGTAGGACTTATGCTTGCAAAGATTTTTAGTTTGGCATTATGCATGTAGGCAGATCTGCTTTACTACTCGGAGGCAGTACAGAGAGATCTCTGGCAGCAAGACTGAAACCCGGTCCCTTCCAGGTTCTGAGATCTTATTTTCCTGGTTGAAGCAGGCGACTGGCTATCAAGACTCTTAACTGACTCTTAATTTGCTCTGTAGCATTTGGAAAACTAGTATTATTGTTGTTGTTGCTATTATTATTGTTGTTGTTACTATTATTCAGAGCCAAGAACTATACAACTAAATCAATATATGGACACCTAAAATATTCTTTCAGATATTGTGGGACATTTTACTTTTATGAAAGGAAATGTGCCTATGCAGTACCTTGGAAAATTAAAAGAAAACCTAACTTTTTTTCTGGTATTTCCATGATCACTGTGGTAATATCTTTCATGCCCTTCACACAGTTGCTTCGTGGTACTTCTCATGGCTTTTATGGAACTGTTTAGATGTTTAAGTAAATGTTCCTTGTCAAGTGCTGCGAGAGCCTACCATGAAACATTTTCTAAAACAGGCAAAATAACACCAAAAGTAAGTGTTCAGTGTGATCTTAGTGCTCTCAGTAAAGTCACCTCTTCAAAAATTGTACTCGACTGAGTTGAAAGGGTCAAATCTCAATTACATTTGGTTTTGGGTAAATCCATAGGAACCATTCCCATCAGACATTACACAGCTACCGCAGTGCCTTTCAGTTGAGCTTTCTGGGATACAAAGGATCATGTTCTGCAGCAGTTTATAAGTTTCACTGCTTTTGTGAACTGCTGCCCCTCGTTAGGGCATCACTGTATTTACTGATTTTGCCTGCAGTTACTCTTGACTGCAGAAGAAAGTGGAAGTAATCTGTTGTGGTTACTTCAGGAAAAAGAAAGGCTTGGGTTTTTTTTTTTTTCCTCCTCTCTCTCCCTCTTTCCGTTTGTACTGCTCCCAAAGAACTGAAACGACAGCCCAAAATTGATCTACGATGCAAGTCAAATCACTGCTGATTATGATCTCATGCTTCTGTGGGTTCAGCTCTTTGAATGACCGTGGCAATTACTTGGCTAAAAACTATATGAGTCCCAGATGTTGAATAATTCTCAAATACTACATCTCAAGTATGTTTCATTCTGACAGTAACGAAACTGAAACACACGTTAAATAATGCCATAATAAAGGCACATCTGACTGTGCAGTGGCTTGGTTAAATGCGTTTAGTCCTCAGGTTCAGAGTAGGGCTCCGAGAAGGGTCAAACGAAGAGAAATCTGGGCTCTGCTGCTCAGCTCGCTGCTCCTCTGCCCTGGTCACCAGTGCTGCAAACCTACCTGTGGCTTGGTAGCTACAGCCTCCTAGGAATATACATGCATATATTTGATTTCTGTTATCTGATTACGTTGCTGTTTGGTATTTTTAGACTTGTGGCAAGAACGGTCATGTTGCAGGTGAGTTTGGCGGATAATCTGTGGTACTTCTGGGGCTCTGTTATCTCACCTGGGAGATAAGGAACCTAGTCCAGGCTCATCCAGATTTCCAGGACAGTAGGCTGTAGGGAGACTTTTACACATAGGTGTGTGAGTTCAGAAGCCCTGCTGGACCTGTCAGTTTTGAAAATGAGTTTCAAAGCCTTGAATACTTGTCATAGCCTTGTTCTGAGTCTGAGGTATAGAAAACATGTTTCTAACCCTTTCAGTCTGCTGTCAAACTAGACTGAAACTAAGGATTGCTATCACTTGTGGTACTGCTGAGGAACTGAAACACAAATTCTGTGAGTCATAGGAGGTTCATTAGCAAGCCACTCAGTATTCTCTTAAGTGCTTGCCAAATTAAGTCACTTAAGCTACGATATCACAGATGTCTGCTGTAATCCCAGACCGCACCTGGTCTGCAGAGAACTACTAGAATCTCATTGCATAAAAGGTCTTATCTTCAGGTGATTTGTGAACTGAAAAGTACATTTTGGGCATTTGTATGAGCATCTGAATCTTAACGTATGTAGGACTGCTTTGTTATACCAAAATTAGGTAATTGCTGTGATCTGGTGAAAATAACAAGTGCTATAGGTCTTTCTGCACCCTCATGTCCCTTTCAGTATATGTGTGTTTGGGGGGTGGTATGGGTGTGTGTGAGAGACAGAAAATAAGTTGCAGGTGCCAATCTTTGAAAAATGAAGAGCGCTTTAAAATAAAAATCCAGGGGTCTCCACGTTTTTTTTATTCATGTTCTTGATATAGCTGTTACTATTTAGTCACATTTAATCATTTAGACACGGTCCTGGACAATGAGCTGTAGGTGGCTTTGCAGGGAGTTGGACAAGATGACCTCCAGAAAGGTCTCTTCCCACCTCAGCCCCTCTGTGAATCACGCAAAGTTCCTCCTCCTTTTTCTGCTGTAGTGGTACCCACGTACATCTGCCTTATACTTTGAAGAAAACCGTAAAAGCCAGATCTTTTTTATGAGTTGTAACAAGGAAATTTGCTTTTATTCAAACTGGAGCTGGGATCTGGACACGGTGATGAATCTGAATATTAGAGTTCTCTCAAGGATGTTAACAAAGCTGAAGTTCGCGTTGTCTAATCTGCAAACACAGGTGAACATGAGCGTGATTAGAGTTAACCCCGACTTGGGCTTGGAAAGCCTTTGCCACGTTACCAGAAGTATGTTTCTGTACAGAAACACTTCTTTATTATCCGAGCAGGAGTCTGAGGGGTCTCTTTGCACCTCTTTCTCCTTTCTGTGATTCCAACTCAAGCATACATCTTTTCAGTTTTTATGTTTGTTTGATTTGCTGTAAAATTGAGGGTAGATGTGACGAGTTTGGTTGATACAAGTCGGGGGAAGGAGGTAGCATGAGACAGAGGAATTACGTTATCGCCTTGAACACTGAACTTTGTATCTCTTGCAAAATAGTTATCACTGTGATAGGAGAGTACTGTTGCACACCATAATAACATCATATAATCTTGCCATTCTCCAGCTGTAGGCAGAAGTTGCATACCTGGTAGCATTAATGAAAATGAAAATTTGTAACATCTCCATCTCGGTCCTCTTTCAATAAAGAAGGAAGTTAGAATAATGTGAAATTGCTAGGACTATGTAATGCAACAGTGTCTGCCTTAGCTGATACGCAGTGACTTGTGCCCCCATAAATCAGGTTTCTAAATGCCAGCTGTGTGGAAGATTCTGCCACTCAGCTCAGAAACCCACCACATGGGAAGCTGGGAATAAGCTGGGAATGTGTCTGGGCTCAGTTACATTTTTGTTTTGTATCATGGAGTCCTGTGGTTTTCGAGAAAAGCATCTGGACTACACTGAAGTGAACTGGGTTTGAGGATAGCCACCTTTTCTAGACTTGGGAGAGCTGTGACAAATAGATGATTGCTGGAGAAATGTGACTGCTTCCATTATGTTTAGATGCTCCTCAGAAAGCAGCTTTATTCATTAACTTTATTTCGCAAGTTGTCCAAAGGTAAATAAATTGGTCTGGTTCTGCAGTCAAACCACTGCTTCCGAGTTCCTTTTTGTGTCTGATAATACTCAAAAGTTTGAGAATAGAGAAAAATCTTCTGTCTACACATACAGTGAAATACTAGTACTCTTACCGTTCCAGTAATAAGTGGAATATATACATATATATCTCCTTTCTCTAGTTTTACTTTATTAGTTATTCTTTCAAGAGGAGTTTGTGGTGGGTTTGTTCCATGGTTTTATGTGTGATATTTGTTCTTTCAACGGTTTTATTATTTCAGTAGTTCAAACCACTAGTATGTTGCTTTTTAGGGTGCCTAAAAAGGATAACCTGTTAACAATTATTTGCTTAAGAAAGATGTTGCAATGGGTAATATATTACAGTTTGGACTCTTTGTTAACACTATCTTCAACCATTTCCACACGTTTTATACATAGGTTGTTTTGATTTTGACTTTTTGCTGTTGAAATGTTGTCTATGAGATTGTACAGTGTCAGGAAAGGACTGCCAACAATATCATTAAACTTACAGGGGTTTTCAGGTGAAGTTATTTAAACCCAACCATACTTTCGGTATTTAATATGAGTACTTTTTAATGGAACTGTTGAAAGAACAAATTTCACGTGCATAAAACCACAGAATAATAACAGAGTAGTTTTCCACTGTACTTGCAGACTCAAATAGTTTTTTCCCCTAGGGCCCTTGAACTCAGCCTTGATATTATTTAAACAGGACATCGCCAAGGCCACTAACTCTAGCGAGTTGTTTCAGGAGCGGTCGAACTAATGAAGCAATTTGTTATCATTGTTCTCCTCCTCCCTTGCTTTTTCCTTCCCATCCCGTACGCTCTCGGTACCGTCAGTTCTGCCGTGTGTCCCGTACCTGCCTTTGGGACAACCGGCAGCCCACGGTGTGGCTGGTGGAAGGCTGCATGAGGACTCATTTTCTAGCTGGCTCCCTTTCAAAATGGCTGGAAACTTCCTTTTCTCTTATGAGAATGCTGACTCGGGGTCTTTTGTAATGCAGTTTTCAATTTGAGTAGGAACATCGCTCAATTACTGTCAAATACGACTGAATTCAGCGGGCAGATCCCATAGTTAGAGGGAAGACTTGGTCTACAAGTGGCCGGTGGCACAGCTGCCTAAGGAAACAAGGATGAAAATGGGGTGCTCCTCATGGCTGTTCTGTATTTGAGAGGGTTTAATTTTGTAAGGAGGCTCTGAGAGAAGGTACTCTGATAGCTTCCTTATTTCTCTTTTTTCCTCTGGCTTTGACCATAATTCAGCAGAGCCCCACATTTTATCGGAGATGACTTTCACAGGCAGGGGCAGGGTCACCTCTGAACTCCACCTGAGCCATTCTGTGCGTTGGCCAGGAGGAAGGCTAACTTCATGAAGGTGCTGAAGTTTTGAGATGCTGCTTTGTACACAGTTCCCATATCAAACGTACTGCAGGTCTGAAGATTGTGAAACACTCTCTACCGGTGCCATGGGGGAATTCTTTTTTGCATCACCTACAGGCCAGCCTGTATGAATGAGAGTTCTGGCTATGACAGGAGGTGGGTCTCAGAAGGAAGTTGTTTGGTATGGAAAATCCATGTGGAGCAAGTGGACTTCCTTCTGCATAGTTTCTAATCACTCGTGAAAATGATACAGTAGTGATTTAATCTTAAATCTGAAGCCTGCAATTAGAATTTGAAATATTTCGGAAAACACGCATTAGTCAAATATTTACTTGGAGGCTTAAAAAAAGAACTAAGATGCAATGTTACATCTTCTGTTTGCCTTTTAAGTTCACAGTACTTCAGCTTTCCCATATATAAAATGTGATGAATTGCACCATGCTTCATAGAACTATTGCATGACTTGATTAATTGTAGAAGGCTTTCAGATCCTTAAATGCTTTGCATGAGTTAAGTAACACATCAGTAACTTACCTTAGTAACAGGTTATCTATTCCCTTCTCTCTTTAAAATTGATTGCCTTTTGTCTTGAGTACAGTGACGTTGTATTACATTAGATGCCTTCACAAACCAAGATGTCGCTCAGCTGCAAAATGAAGGCTACATAGTGTGATATGAAGGGGATTTTGGAGACGGGAGTGAACATAGAAGTCCTGTCCGCAATTAAGTTCGTAGAAACTCTTTTCCTCTCCCAGTTTTTTGGAACACAGCTAAGGAAATATCAACTTGGCCCTGCCCAAGGAAAAGAAGTTGCTGAAACTGCCATTTTCCCACACCTTTCCTGTTGCCAGAGGTTCAGCCCAATGACCATCTGTTGAGGACGGTGTAGTTCAAGGCTAACATCATACATCAATGTAGAGGGCTGGTAGGAAGGCTTGGCATGCAACTCTTCTATCGTTATAAAAAGAAAAAAAAAAAAAAGGTGCTAAATGCCCTTAATCCTATTTCTCCTATGTAGGTACACATACCCTATTCTTGTGATCGATTTTTGTTTGCATATTCATCTGTTATGTGGAATTCTAATTCTCTGTGGTTTCCTATCCTGTTGCTTATTTTCTACTCATCTTCCTATTAGCAAAACATGAAATAGCACTGTTACGTCTGTTGCTGAACAGATCATCAGGGTAGTGTTCAAGAGAGACAAGGTTATTTTTCATTCATTCTGCTCATCAGAAATGCACATTTCATTTAATAGACATATGACTAATTCCTAAAGACTCCTCTTGTTTAAACAGTGGGACATACTCTTAAACTACTTTTAACTGTTACCTATAGACCTTAGGGTCATGCATTTGCAGTAATTCCCGAAAAATCACCTAGTCAGGCAGTACGTTTCCAGATGCTAAGTTGCATTAGAATGACATTATACACATTATAATATTTTTTTTTATTTTTGCATAAGGCTAGTTTAGTATGTGCCCAACCGATGTTATGTTATTTAATGAAAGGAACAGACTTAACTAAGCAATCTTACTCTATGATCCGTAATATGAAAATGCTAGAAAAGCCTTGCTATATATAAACAGAGGTGCATGTTTGTAGCAGAAAAAAAGAGAAGAAAAAGGTCTGTTCCTTATCAAAATCTGTTTGATGGCATATTACACGCTAGTGTGAGTTTTAGCAGAGACTGTTTCTCGTGTTACAAAGTTTCTCTCAAGCTTAAGTGTTTTATACCTTATCTAAGATAATACAATCACAGTCTTTACCCAGACACAGAAGGCAGGTCTAGATGTACTGATGGTGTTCATTTGGGTGGACTCCTAGAAGATACCAGCCTTTGGGAAGGGTTAATAAAAGCTTCAACAGGTTGAATATGATGAAACTGCACAATATGAAGACGGAAAGAAAAGAAAATCTTAGTGTAGATCTTTACAAGTGAAGCATAATTCCTGTTCTGAACACAGGCTTATGGCAAATTTCCAGTGAAATATTTTTGGTTTGTGTTTTGCAGTGGTAAAAGCTAAAAATTTAATTGAAACCAAACCCTTCTGTTTCAGCAATTTCTGAAAGAGCAAAAGAGAAAGGCGCTCAAAGCTGGGGAATACCTAATAGGTCTGTAGTTGGGGCCCTTGGCAAAGGTGCGATGGCACCATCTCAAGAGTCGCTGGAGACTAAAGAAGTGTGATCCTTTAATGTCCTAAAATCTCCAGGTCCTATTCTGTCCTCCTTTCTGGCCAAATAATTATATGTAATTTTCACACAACAAACAGTTCTCACAGGAGAAACCGAGATGATTGGTCTGCTTGTAGGGAAGAAAAACAAGATTCCTCTCACTTTGTGTTTTGTCCTGTGAAGCTGTGAATGGTCTTCAATTCTGCCTGTCATAAAACAAAGAAAAACGTCATTTTAGACTATTTCATGGGATGAAAAAGTCACTTCCCCACCTCAGAGGAAGATTGTCATTGATATTGCAAAAGGGGGAGCAGGGAATGCCCCAAAACCCCAGTAGCATCTCCTGTCTCATTCCAGGCTCTGCAGCGCTTAGTTTTTTTTAAACAGTGTCTGTATGACATGGTGGTTGCTGCATGAGAAATGCAGCTACGTCGTTAGTTCATTACAAGTGGCTTAATACAGGGCTGATTTCTACCCCCAACATATTCTTGTAAAGCTCCCATCAGAATTGTATGTGTTCGTCTGAAAGCCACTTTGGCCTATAATATGCTTTGATTTGTTATGTGAATTGCCTGCTTCTGTGTACAGATTTTTTTCATTTTTCCCCCTTCTGCTTTTGGACCGTGATTGATGATGTAAATAATCATTTCCAGGCATGAGCCTTTTTTTTTTTTCTTTTTTTTTTTTTTTCCTGTTGACCGGTCACTAATCACTACTTGCTCATCCCTGTGTTTTTTTGGTAAGCCAGATGAATTTCTTTTTAATGGCCTTCTTTCTCTTCATGTCAGAAATCTCACCACAGATAAATAACAGATACACACCACATATGTAACAGTGCACAGACCTTATAATCGTTATCCAGTACGTTTACAGAGGTCTGAGAAACTTCATTTTAAGACTAGTAAATGCATGCATTTCTCTGCCATTCCTAGCATTACATGCTCTGCAGAGAGAAAAGCTTAAAGGAACATTCAGAATTAAAAGACTGTTCTTTAATTGATAATTTTTGAGCATCTGACATCGAAGTATATAGGGTTTTTCATCTCAGTCTAACTCTCCTCTCTGCAACGTCCGCGCCTTCAGTCCTGGGCTTGCAAAGCACTTAACAACAGTTAAGTTGCCTTATCTAAGCATCTCTCTGAAAATTTGAGTGAAAATGGCTGAATGTGAAAATGGGGTCTAGCGTTATTTTAGTATACTTTAACTAATAAAAATCCCAATGCTTAAAATACAGAGATGGCATCACACGTGTTCTTATTTGTTCTACTGGTATACCAGCTCACGGAAGCGTAGATTGTTTAATACTTACAGCCCTAATGATATAAAATGCCCAATTGTACACAATATTCAGTACCTAGAATGGGGTTATTCACTTACTTTACGCGTGCTGTATTTAACTGCTGCTTCCTGTGCATCTCGGCTCTGTGACACCTCCACGTGCCCTGCACACCCTGTGACTTGGGCAGTGGTGGCCTCTCTGGTAAGAAAGTGGAGGGACTGGCATGTCTTCAGCGCAGCCTAGAAAGCAGCTTTTAAGGCCCCAGCACATATGAATTCTTTCTCCCTTCTAGACAAGGGTGATCATGCTCATTTGAGAAGTTTTGTGGTGTTCTGTAGGTTATTTAGACTTCCAAATTCTTCATCGTTCCCCCTAAAAGAGGCTGCCTTAAAGTTTAGATGGAAAATTAAGCTGACTAGAAACACTTGGCTCAGGTGACGCAGAAGGATCTTATTCTTCTGATCATTCTTGCATTCAGGAGCTATGAATAGAAAGGAACTGGATTACTAAACGGAGTCATCACCCTTTTTTTGGAATGAAGTAATTGACCTCAAATGTCAGTTTGGGAGAAGAGAGTCAGAGAATAGAAAGAACTTTGTTTCTATGTTCTGTAAAGCATTTGCAGATCCTAGTAATAGGGGTCTCCAAATATTTTACCCCCTAATGTCTTTCCCCTTGCTTGTTTGACGCCCCCACACCCCTACTCCGGTATATTTTTGTCTGGGTTATGTAAACACTCTGTACAACACATTTACAAAGCGGTTTGCTCTTGCCGTAGATATTACGGTTCTTTCCCACGTATAGCCAGCCCAGCACACATCTGAGACAGCTGGTCTTTAGTCATTTTATCTGAGGTGGCTCTCCCTGCTTGTGCGGCCCGTGCTGGCGTTCTTGGCTCCTTTCTGCCGTGCAGGTGTGGGAAAGGTCCAGTAAGATGCTGGCCGCAGCGGAGACATCCTTGTTACGTAAATACGGGTGAACAGCTTGTGAAATACTGAAATGACCTTCCAGACATGTGAGAAAATTAGTATTTATCAGAAAATACTGGGGTGTTGTATGTATCAGGTAAATTATGTTTCTAAAAGACTGGCTACAGAGATGCATCCTTGGCAAAGGGCTTTCATGTGTCATGCGTGCACATGCCTGGCACTGACTACCTGGTTGAGAAATAAGATTAGCCTCCTTCCACTTTGTATGCATCCTGTTTTATGGGCTGCAAATACCTTAACTTCTACCGAACCCCGATGCTATGCAAAGGCATGCCAACATAAGATGATCCAGTTGTCCTTCCTCATTATCGTCTGTTTTCGATATTAGATTTCTGATTTCAAGATTAGGTGTTTCTATGAGAACAAGGGCAGACGTGCTCCAGGTGCATTTTTATCTTCCAGGGAAGGAAAGAGAACAAAGAAACTGGCACAGTTCTGGGAACTGCCACAAAATACAGACGCCTTATGCCAGAGCATTAGGAAGATAAGACAATAAAACAATTGTGTCGCGTGGTCATTAGAGGCAAACCTTCTCTCATACAGAATAGACAGCAGTCACTGCCCATGTCCAGTAATGGTGAAGTCGAAGCACAACCCTGAGGCTTCTGGTACCATGTAGACCAACAGTAAACCAGTAAGCTGGTAGCAAACAAGTAGAGAGAGAAAACAAGGTTTTCTTCTAGTACGTATGTTCTTCTAATATATGTACTAGTCTCTTTGTATATGTGGAAGAGTGTGTGTGTCTCTGTAGTTTCACCAGGTGCTGAAGGAGCTTTCTGAACTATTAGCAACAACAAATATGACAGGAAACCAAAGAGCTGCGTACAAACTCAGGTTGAATCCCAAATTATAATTTGGAAATGTTAGAAGATATTTTATCCTTGCCTGTCTCATGAGATTCATCCAGAGACATGTAAGCCAGAGCTGCGCTTCAGTCTGACTCCCCTGTCTGAACAGGAGAGGCAGACTGGGAATAACAGTTATAGAAATCTATGGAACATGCAATGTTGTAAGGAATCCTAGGAGCATCTCAATGCTTTTTTCTTTATGTACATCTAACTTTTTGACAGATAAAGTAAGCATGTCCTGTACTTATTTCTGATGGCCTTAGCAGTAATGCTGCAGGCTCAAGGTGAATGTTGTTAGGACTAAGTTTTCTCATGGCAGGTGTTAACTGGCACTTTTTGTATGTCTTCCTTTTCTGCCTCTTTTCTTCATTTACCTGTGATTCTTCCTTGAAAATTAACCCTTTAAGGGTACGGAGTCCTGGTAACTCTTCTTAAAAATCAGGGAGAATTCCAGTTGTTTCTTTTAGCATCACAGATGCTATATATAGGATTTTTTTATATCTAGAATATATATTATGTATTTTACTAAAAATATATATATATAAAATCTTCCATTCCAGGAAGAGCTTTCTTCCTTTTGTGAACAGAAGGTGGTTTTATCCCCTTGTGAAACATGAAACTGAGCCACTTTGCAGGTGCTGGGGGGACGCCAGCAGGCTGTTCTGGCAGCACTAGATCTGAAGTTGGGGGCATCTTTGCACCCCACAAGAAAGAAGGGTTTCAGCTTGCCCATGCAGCTCTCACCAGCAGGCTGGACACTGGTTGCACCGCATGTTTCTTTAGCTGCAGCTCTGCCTGGCTGTGTTGTATCAACAGGCTGAGTACGTGGCCTGTGAGACCACGTCTGCGCTTGGATTAAGCCTTGGAGGATTTGGCCATAGTAAATCTTTAGTTAAAAATCCAATGCCCATTTCTCCTTTAAATTTGAATAGCAAAGTCCAAAACGACTACATCGCTCTGAGTGAAATATTAAATTTTTACTCAATTTTGGTTTTGCTTTCTTCCTTTTTTTGAAAAAAAAAAAAACCAACCCCAAACCCTAATTTTTAAGCCTGAACTTTGCAAATATTGCTTTGGTTTCTAAGTTAATTAACTTTCTGACAACATTCCTTGTAAAGGCTAAAGCCTTTCCTGGCAAGTGATTAACAGCTGGGACAAGCCCTTCCATGAGACATGAGTTTTGCAGCCTGTTGTGTGGTCTCTTTGGCTGGGTCTGTAACACATTTCCGATTGTCTAAATATAAAGAGATAAAAAGGAAAGGGACTGCCAAACCCCACTGCATAATGTAAAGCGAGTCAGAGGGAAAAGGTTTACAATTTTTCTTCTTCCTTTTTACGTTGCTGGCTACATGTTATCTGTAGCCAGAAGATGCTAACATCATTTCCTCTCTATAAATCAGCTTGCACGTGATACAAAAATACAATATGACTTTCTTTTCTAACTTAATAGAAGTTTTGATACTTCGATGTTTTGACATTCAAGAATCCTGATTTAATCTCAGAACTGTTAAAACATCACTTTACCGAGCCAGTGGGTGTATATATTGCCTCAATGAGCCTTCTTTTTTAACTAAGCGGTAATATTTAGGATGGAAATTTGGAATTAATTGCAACAACCAATGTTTGCAAAGTGATGATGCTAGGACTTTTTCTGAGCTAGCACAGCATACGTCTACCTCTTTTATGGCTCTTCTGACATCTAATCCTATTTGAAGTAACAGTGTGATTGCCCCATGGATTTTAAGAACTGTGACTCAGTTGAAGCTGAATCAGAAAGAAGTTGTGCCTGTCTTCAATACTAAATGAGAGCCCGGTAAATCTAAGAAACAGCCTTAAAAGCCATCATGAAGTTTTTAACAGTGATTCAAATGAATAGTGATTCACCTACTTGTGTATGAAATATGAAACTTGTTTCTATTGCTCCCATTGTTGTGCCATCTGGGTACATCATGTGAAATAAAACGATACCAGTGACTGGCAAAAACTCCCGTGGCTTCACAAAGGGAAGCAAGAAAGTCAATGAATTGCTGCTCTTTTTTCCTGCTAAGCAATCTCCCAGTTTTGAGATTTACAGTTACTTTATTTGCAATGTAGCTGTCTACTATATAAATAACGGAAAAGGTGTGCCCTGCAAACGCATTTTACAATTCACTCACGAAGATATGAGGCTCTCCCACTTTGACAGTCATTGTAGTTGGTCACAAATGGAAACTTTCTGAACAGCTCTGGTATTTTGAAAGTTGTGAAACAGTCATTCTCGGTCGTGGTTGAAACCCTTCCCGTTGTGATACCCGACACTTAATGCGTCATCAGCGGCGTGCGTGAGCTGCCACAGGCAGGTCAGGCCCGCGGGAGGTCACGGAGGGATCATTTAACAGGTAGGACATCGTATTGGAGGCCACGTAAGAAAATACACCATGCTTCACATGGGTCTTGGCAGCAAAGATCCCTGGAACAGACCTTGGTGCCGTCGTGTATAATTAGAGTTGATTTTAGCGTCAGCATGTCAGGCTCCGGACTGTCCGTGAATCTGGGGGTGACAGGCTGTCTATCAGATGTCTCGGGGGGGGGGCTTTGGCTGGCCGAAGGCTTCAGTTTCCAAGGGGCAGTGCAGCTGTCAAGAAGCACTATTAAAGCAGTATTTAAAAGCCCCGTTGCAGGATGCGTGCAAAGGTTGCGTGGGTCACAGGTAGCTACTAAGTCCCCAGCGTAGGCGTCGTGCGGCTTAGTCTAGGACTGCTGTATTTTGGTTTTGGGCTTGCCCAAGGTGTCCACGGCAGCAGGCAGGCTTAAAAGTGCCCACAGGGGTCTCAGATGCCGTTTTCTATCGAGCGGGAAACCATGTGTTTTAAATGCATTTTTTCTCAAAGCTAGTGGCTGCGCTGACTACCAGCAGAAAGCTGCCATGGTAGGTACCTTCAGCTACAGACACCTCCGCTTCCCAGGGAGGATCAACTATTTTGTGAGGAGTTGGATAAGCCCTGAATGTTTGCGTGCTGAGGAGCTGAACTTACGGTGTCCTTCTACTAGCTAAATGGCAAGCCAAACATAGCTTTCCTCATCGCCCTTTTTCTCTGTGACTGCTCCTGGGTGGTATTTATTCCTTACGCTGTCATCTGTTAGCTTGTTAAGCACAGAAGATTGACACGTGCGGACAGCACCCGACTAATCAGCCGGCTCCAGCCCTGGTCTGGTGCAAGGTTTCTGGTGGAGGTTTCACAGGATTTGCGGCGTGGCAGATACAAGGTGCGTAGGGACTAGCTCCTTATTACAGCAGCTCCCACGGCCAGCAGACAGCAGTTAGAGCAAAGGTATTGCAGAAGGTCCTTCTTTCTGGAAGAAAAAGAGATTTGCAAAAATAGATATAAGCCCGGTGTGTCCCCCACTGATTGCTATCAAATGGAAGCGTATGGGAACTTTGCCATGGAGTACTTATGTGTAAATGCATCCTGTTGTCACCACGTGGCCAAGCCTTGAGGTTTTAAGAACCATCAAAAGTAATATCCAAGGCTTCCTTTCTAGGGAAAGGATCCTGATCAGATCAGTAAGTAGTACGCAGGTGGTTGTCTGGGAAGTATGTTGATACTAGAATTGTTGACAGTAATCTGGTAACTCCTATTTTACAAAGTAACTTTACAAAACACATGGAGACCTGTTAGAAATGCTTTCAATATGTCTATTAAACAGTTGAACTTGATTGCTAAGGGAGATGTCATTGCAGAGCAGAAACAGCGAGATATTGGCCTGACAGGCAAATACACAGATGTCCAGTGCAATCACGGGAAAATTATTTGTTGGTGTGTCATTGGATATCAATTTCCTTTAATTCGACCACCCCGTGTATCTGTGAAGTATCACTGCAGCAGTACAACTGCAAGTTAGGCTAACGAAGCATCTTAAGGGACCTGGTCAGGTTTGTCACTGGGATTT
>NW_010972439.1:245839-265553 GCF_000737465.1 Haliaeetus leucocephalus | reverse complement strand
TCCCCCCCCCCCCCCCCCCCCCCCCGTGTGAGACATTTTAATGACCAGGCAGCTATGTTTCAGAGTGCCTACCAACTTAATGTAAGGAGACAAAGACAGGGATTTTCTGGAGCATGGCTTATCCCTACATGAATGCATCCTAAAGTGGATTTAAAAATCTGTCAGTGGCAAAGGAGAGAGTAATGACCACATTACTGTAGCTATCTCATTAAAAATCTTACACATTGTTGGATAGATTTGTTGCAGAACAAGGTAGCAGAAAAATACAGTAAACTTGCAAATACCTGTCTTTCTGGAGCTTGATTCAATTGCAGTAGGTTGGAAATTGTGTTTCTGGGACAAGGGGTGTAGCACCCTTTATTTGGCTTTAAATCCATTATTTAGATTGAGGATATAGCAGATTTGACCTAGAATCAATTCTTCTAGTACAAGCCCTCTTAGCTGGGCATGTAGAACCCTGCCTATTAAAGTCCTCTGCTTTCACATCTCCTTTTATTAAAAACTCCAAATATTCCCTTAAGTAAAGAATTGGTTTTTCACATACTTGGTCATGACAAGCAAGTCCCTGAAAATTCTTACTCAGTGCTTTGAAAATTATCTAATAGTCAAATGATCCTCTCTGGAAATGGGAGATCTGTGACGAAACTGATAGAGTTTGGCTATTGATTTCCAGTGGGTCCATTTTACCAATGTTGAGTCTTTGCTGAACTCACACTCCTGGGGATGTACAAAAAACTGAGTTCGAAAACTTGCAGGCAGAATGCTCAGTTCCAGTAAATCACATGTTTTGTGATGGGGTGGGATAGAGATTAAACACACTTTTTCCCAAGCTGTGTTAAACAGTGAAGATCGATCTATTTAATAATTTAAGAATTGAATAGTAACATTATGAGAAAAGAAGAAAGCATGAGGAGAAAATCAGCCCATCATACAGCAACTTGACAGCATTAAAAGCTCACAGTGAAAGGGGGAAATAAATCTTGTGTTGAGAAATAGAGGAATATATGTGTTCTTAGCTCAGTAGGTTCTGTATACATCAAACTTTGGACAGCAATGTTGGGGATATGCATAGGTGTACGCATAGGTGGGATGTTCAACCTTTTATTACATGTGGCAGCATATTACGCTTTCATTTGGATTCATCGACTGTTGAGACTTCCCTAGGAGAGCATTGTCTGGTGAGTGAAATTTTCAGCCAACTGGCTACCTTTCACTTTTTCGGTCCTGCCTGGCACTGCTTAATCTTTTCCGTTCATGTGTTATTACCAGATCCGGATTGCTGTGCTTGTGTCTTGCCCACTGTCATTTAGCACATCTGGAAATGCTGTGGTTTGCCGAATGACAAGTTGCACTCTTTTCTTCCAGTTCCGCCTGGTGGTAAAGACAGCACTGAAGCTGCTGCTGGTGTTTGTGGAGTATACCGAATCCAATGCACCGCTTTTAATCCAGGCAGTATCTACCGTTGATGAAAAGAGAGGTGAGTAGCCTTACTTGGGGGGTGCAAAATCCCAGCACCGCTGAGATCAGGGTGGCATTTCATCACGAATTTCGTTGGTTCTAGAGTTGCTGTCTTGATGCCTGCCTTGCGCGACGTACCCTTCATTTCTTGATTAAAAGCATATTTTAAGTGTTCATGTAATTTAAGGTTGTTTTGAGGGATGAATTATAGTGGGAAAGCGACGAGTGAAAAGCTGAGGAACTCGACTGCCTCCCTGGGCACCGCAGTCACTGCCCCTTCCCTGCACCCGTGCGCAAAGTCAGCCTCCTTGCATTTTCCGACCTCGCAGGCTCCTTCAGGCCAGGCTGTCTTTCCACTTCCTTCTGAGAAGCAGCAGTCTGATTTAGAAGAGAAAATGGTATCTAATCAGTGTAATCCCTTTGAAAAGAAAGACGAGGTCAGTAATAGTACAGGCTTTATAGTAAAAGCAAAACCATCTGTTGTTACATTAAAATAAAGCCCTTGAGCAGATATTATACTATGGAATCTGTTACCCTTCAGGCTCATGAAAAATACTTGAATATGTATACTGTATTTTTTACAAATAAATAGAACAAAAATGGTTCTTTCTTGTTCTTCCCACAAAGCCATTGCTAAGCTCCCGGGGCGTTCTCTCTTGATGCAAAACATTCCTTTGCCTCAAGGAGAGTTTTTGAGGTTGGGAGAGCCATTGTTGTGGTCTCAAACACATGGAGGTTGAAAGCAAGATCCCCTTTGTGGAGCAACTGCCTCCATGCTGAACTTCTTTGAGAGACTTGATACGGTAAAAGTGAAACAAAAAAAGTCGGGGGCTGGGAAGAAAGGTGGTGCCGGAAAGAGGAGAAAGTAGCTAGATTTTGCTTTCAGCTATCAGAATGAGTGCGTTGAAAAGACAAAAAAAAAAAACCCAACCAGATTGTCTCATATGGCAGGAGAGCAGGCAGGGGCAATTCAAAAACAGTGCAACACTTTAAACAGTGGACTCTTCAGGTTGGCTTTCTGCTTTGAATTAAAACCAAAAAACCTTACAATGCCATAAGCAGAAATGTAATTACAATATTCATGTAATTGCGAGCACTGTGATTTATTTTTGCAGTCATTCTTAGTATTTCTCAGCTCTCTGAACTCACTGGTATTCTCAACATGTTCAAATTGCCATCTGTTCACATGCTAGCAAACCTCATTAGAGAAAAAAGAGAAAGAAAGGGGGACCCTAAACACACTACCATGCGCTTCTGTATCTGTAGAACAGCCTTAGGCAAGCATTTACATGTCCCAAAGTAATAAAACAACTTAAGTAACAACATAGAACATGTGAAAAAAAGTGATGTGTGTAGTCAGATGGATACGTTAGGAGCATGAGGAAAGAGTTTATGGGAATTCTCATACCAGTTGGCAGATTGTCTCATGAACTCTTGCAAACAACTTAGCCCCAAATACCCAGTTTTTCTTTCTTTCTTTCTTTCTTTCTCTCTCTCTCCTTTCTTCTTTTCTTTGTTTATTATTAACTAGTTGCACTTAGCTACAATAGAGATAATTTTTTTTTCTGGTTTATATTTAGTTCTTTTTTTAGGTCATCGATATAATAGCCCTTCAATTTTAGCTGTGAATGTGCTATGTTTTAATTTCTATTTTGAAATTAGTGGCTTATAACTGAGGAGTACCTGCCTTTAATGACTGATTTAATGGAACAGAAATAGAGGAAGAAAAAGCGATGCACCTTTTCTTGAAATGTTGTCATAAATCTTGCAGGTATATAATTAAGTTTAGCACTGCTTTGACAAAAGTCCAATGTTTCATGTACATACAAGGTGATGAGATATGACATAATTCCTCAACATGTGTACCACACATGATTAACATAAAGAACCCCATACTAACTCAGCCTAGTTTCAAAGCAATCCCATCTGTGGTTCCTATGGGAGAATACATCCATATGCAAACTGAAGTACAGAGATCCATGGAAGTGCCGGCTTTACTCTCAGATACGAGCAGACTGTAAGTGAATAACTGCATGGCCCTCATCGTATAGGAAGTTGCTTCTACTTATACATCCATCTAGCTCCCCTTTTCCCCTGCCCTTTCTTGTTTCAGAGCCCCAGAGGAATTTGATCTCTTTTCAGTCTGAGCATACTGGGACTGTGCGGGCTCTGGCAAGTGGAGCTGGTGTTGCACTCTGCTGTCTGGGGCTGCTTTAGGACAGAGATTAAAAGCCCTGTGACTGACCTGGAAACTGTCACATACTGTTAGTGAATTAAGTTTCTGCTACCTGACTTGTTATATTATTTGTAAATGGCCTGCATTATAAGTTCCTCGCTTTTCCTGCCATTTCACGCATAGTTAGGTACCCACTAAATGAACGCCCATACTATAGGTATGATGGAAGGCTGTATGTTCACTCATATTTAATAGCTGGAAGTACAAGATGTTGCGGTCTTTCCAAAACTATTACTACCTTTCCATCCTATGGCTACTAGAGACAGGCACTCTGTAAGTTGGTGGCAGTCCTCATGTATGGTTCTGACCTGATGCAAGGTTTTTCATACTTTATACATCCTGTGTAGTTGTGATGTCAAGATTTTGCATCGTACGCGGATGACAGCATTAAATGAAATACGTAAGAACATTTAAAGGGGAAACTGAGGAAAGACTGAGACTGAAAATAGTGGGCAACATTATTGAAGAAATAGATTGTATTAATTTAATGTAGGCTTAATTGTTGCAACCCCACAGTTCTCCGCGTGTTTGTGCACCCTGCGTGTGACTACTCAGCGTGCTGTAAGTAGCATCAGGGTTGAGGTTCCAGCCTTCCTCTTTGAAGTAGCCATGATAATGAGGTGTTCCCAGTGAGAAGCCTGTGAAAGGCAGTCGAGCAGTTCTTGGTTTCCCCATTAGAAGGCAGGAGAACACGCAAAACTCGACCTCTGCTGTTTTACATCGGTGAGCCTGTTTCATCGCTCCCATCGATTTTGCCATGAATTCTGCATGGAACTCATAGCCTTGTGGGAACATCCCAGTCTGCTCCTAGAAGAATCACTGGGATGCTACATCATCGTTCTTTTACATCAACGTTCTTCTGCATCATGATCGGGTGGAGGGGACAGGCAGGAAAGTAAACCTTTTTTGAGAATTGGCAAGCATACATGATTACACTTACTATTTTTAAAAATAAACTCCATAATACACAAATATTAAATGGATTTATGTTTTTTACTAGAAATAGATATACATTGCCAAACCTAGATTTGAGTTTAGGTTTTTCAGGATTTGTTATATTCTGATCATTACACAGAAAATGGAAGCTGTAGATTTTTAGCTCTGCATAATAGTTTCCTCAAAGGTTCCTTTCCATCTATAAATGGTGAGCTTTTAATGTTCTCCACAATACAAATAACCTTTTAAAGGAAAAGAGAAAAACATACATCGTGTTTTTCATATCACTTGTATGAGCATCATTGTTTTACTGCAGCAGCCAATGAGTTTAGAAGGGTCAACAATTTTTTTAGTGAATTATTTTCCAAGGTATCTTTCACAAAGTTTTTCTATGCAGCTTGAAAGGAGAAGGAGTTTTTTCACTATCATCCTATCGTTACAAAAATATTGCCTTGAAAATTAATTTTTTCATGTAGACTGCAGCCTGTGGTCTCATCTCTAAGTGGTGACTCTCCAGGAACCACATATTTGGAAATCCAAGCTCGGGGCATGAGAGTGGATGAGAGCAGACGCCTGTTTTAGATCTGCCACATCCCATGGTGTCTCCTATGTTGGAAACTATAGGCTCTCATTATATATTAGCAAGGAATATTAACCCAAGTATAGTAATGCATTAAGTTCATGGTGCAACTTCCACACCAGAACTGCCTTGTTCCCTTATGGCTATTTCCATGTTCACTCCTTGGCTGTTCAGCTTGAGATCATAGTGAGGAAAATAGCATTTAAAAAGAAAGGTTTAATCTGGTACAAATTGAAGTAGCTCTATCAAAGTCATTGATAGTACTGTCTCCTCTTGATTTTAGTTAGGAAATAGATGAAGAAGTTCAAATTGAAGACTAGATTTTGGAAATTGCCTAAGTTTAATAGCAGCACCTTAATTAAAGCCTTTGAAAGATGGATAAGCTATTACAGGGCTGCCTTACTAGTAAGTACGGCTGATAAACAATTTAAAAAACCTGTATTCTGAAATAGAGAAGCAACATGGGTAGAAGAAAATTATATATCATCCTTGCAGGAAAACAGCAAGATGATCCTGAAAATATTCTTTTATGATAATGGAGAAGTACTGAGACATTCAGGAGAAAAATCAAGCAGCAGGATGCTATCTTTAATAAACAGAACAGGAATGTTCCAATAAGAATAAAACCTGCCTGCAAAATAAAGGCATGTTTCCCTAGAAGGACTCTCACTGAATAATGCAATGGATTAAATAATAAATTTTTTATGTTATTGTCAACTCGCTTTTCTCCAAATGGCATTGTCATAAGTCAGATTTGCATAGTTTCCCCATTTTGTTTCTCTTTCTTATTTTCTTCAATTTTTATTTTTCACTGGAAACCACAGGAAGACATTTTTGTAGTGAGGATATCATTCCTGCTGATCATATATCATTTGTGAGCTGAGTGAATTTGTTCCACATGTCTTTTGAACATGTACTGCAGAAAATGTCTGGTAATATAGAGAATCTGGTAAAGAGGTGTCTAGTGTATTTTCATTACAGCTGTGTATTTGAATTAGTATTTAATTAGTAATGCACATAAATACATCTGGAGAGCTGAGAGTGAATCCCCCCCTCCTTTGATTTTTGCTTGAGATAAAGAAGCTCTGATTTATTATTCAGTAGTAAAGATCAGAGACTGTCTCAAAAAGAGGGGGAGAGAAAACAGGAGAAATATCACTGTCTCTGCATTCATTAATAGACAGGTTTTTCCACACAGTGCACTGCCATCACCTTGAAAACGGAGATCCTTGGTTAGCAGAGATTTGATGTCTGTATAGCAGGATATTTATATAATATCAGCATGAATAAACACGGGCCGTTATCACTGTGAGAGTAATGCAGAGTTTTAACCTTGGGGTCACTGATCAGTCAGCGACAAGTGGTTGTGGTGAAACATTTGCATTTTACTGCCTGATTATACTCAAACTATCGTCATCCCCATAGTGTTTCGGGGATGTGGGCTGTTGGAATACTTTGCATGTTTCCCTCTGAAATTCCAAGACTCTCACAGTTACACTCGTGTAGTTGAATTGAGTATCTCTAAGTTAGGGTTAGCTTTCTGCTTCGTCCTCCTCACCTTTAACTTGTCTCCAAACAAAACACTGACTTACAGTCTTTGATTATTTACCTCAGTTTCCTAGGTAAAATAGTTATGTGGGTTTTTTCTTTAGTAAATGCAACTATCTGCCTTTTAGCCAAATGGAACAGGATGGTTTTACAAGGTACCTTCCACAGAAGAGGTTATCTTGAGTCTGGCTGGCATTGCCTGTCTGATGTTTTTGGCACAATAACTCACTAAGCCACTTGGGTTTAGGCATCAGATATGCCTGCAAATGCAAATCAACATACAAATCAAGCAAATGCATCATAACTAGAAGCGCAAATTTTGATCTTACTTAGTGGAAAAATGAGAGAAATGTATCTGAAAGTTCTGTAGAGGAGATTCTTACGAAAATAATTTGAGTAAGAACCACAGCAAAACTCTTTTCCCCTCATTGATCATTTCTTTTATCCAAGATACACAGCCTGTAATTTGAGAAAACTATGTTTCTCTGCTGCACTGTTTCGTTAACAGGACTTATCTTAATGCAGCGCAACTCAGTAATAGCACAAGGAATGTGAGCAACAAGCACACTGAAAGCATAGCATATAGGTTTTTGTTGAAGATTTGTCTAAGCCTATGTGAACCTACGATAGGTGGCGTAAAATTCCTCCCACGTGATTTTTAGGAGTTCAGTGTTGATCAGCCTGGGCTAACAAAGCTTCCTTCATGATCAAGGGAGAGAAATTGGTACCTTTGGGGAAAGTCCACCTGGCATATTTTAGATCCCTGCATTAGGATGCACGGTAGCTTTCACTGCATTAACTTCACTCTCTGTGAAGGAGGGGAGACTGCAGAGGAACCTGGACCTTTCCACTTGATCTTCCACCTGGCCACATATTCCAACTTGTGCTGCTTCTTGCATAAATGTTGATGCTATAGCTTTCCATTTTGATCACCGTCACCAATGGTTTCTGCTTTTCCTTTAGGAGCCAAGCCGTGGTCCAACATCATGGAGATCCTGGAGGAGAAGGATGGGGTTGATACCGAACTACTGGTTTACGCTATGACCCTGGTTAACAAGGTTTGTTTACGTTTTTAGCATAACTGGTGGAGATAACGTTAGCATTTTCAGTTGTATAACGATCTTCCCTGTTGAGAATATACGACAAAGGAGACCTGTCCCGGAGAAGTTGCAGGACCAGCTGTAATCAGTCAGCACGCTCTTGTTACTGGTGTTGCAGTCACCCAGAGGCGGTAGCTGGGAGCAGAATTGCCATTTTGCTGGATGCTGTGCGGAAACGTGTTATGACACGGCTCCTCTCCCAACGCAGACAGCGCAGTGCAAAACAAAACTCAGCAAACTAACTCAACTAATTGTCCCAGGGGAGAAAGAAAGCAAGTGCTGGTGAAAAGATCACATGCTTACGAAGGCTTACATTGTGCACAGTTTTCGAGTTCAGATTGTTTACTTTTTTTTTTTTACTGCAAACCAAATATGATGAATTTAGCAGGTCTCAGTGCTAGTAAGAGTGTTTCTCCTTAAAAACCCGAAGTTACATTTTTTCTTCTTTCTTTATGTTTTCTGGCGTCCTGTATTACAGGTAGTAGTTTGCAGTAAAATCAAATGTTTTCCAAAGTACTCACTTGTGCTATGAGGAGGGAGAAGGTGAAAGGCCCGTAAAAGTTAGAAATTTGTTAGTGTAAATTCCTTAAAAATTAGCATCTAGTCCTAAACAAATGTTAGGGTGACTAAAATTAAAAATGGATTTTTTAAAGAGCACAGAAGATCAACATACTGCTATCAAATCAAAATAACTGTGTGTTTTATGATTATACTTAACAGGCCAGAGTATTACGGAATGTTATTACTATTGATTATATTCATTTAAAGATCCTGAGTTTGTTGCTGGAGGTCATAAATCAAGCTGCCAGCTTATTATGGTGATGGCTACATGGTTGGGGCCGTTGGTTGCTTTGGTGTTTTTTTGATAAAAAGATTTCTTAATGGCAGATATTGTCGAGCAAAGAAGCCTGAGAGGGCTCTCCTGGTGACATCGCTGATGTTACTGCACTTATGCTTAGAGCTGCCCTTGCTCCTGCTTACATAGTAGTAAGGATCCTCTTGACTTTAAAAGACCACCTTATCTCACTGATGTCCTCTTTCTGAAAGGCATCACCAGCTTTATATGCTTCTGTCTCTAGCTGCTATTAAAGCCAAGGCGACTAGTTTTTAATCTCTCTGTTTTACACCTCATTGTTTTGTGTACCAATTCCTCTTTCTGAGATAAATCTGTTCATCATTTGCACAGTCGTAATCTACCTGGTGTTTGACTTCCTCAAAAATGTTGTTCTGTGTTGATTCCTTTAGTCTAAGTTTTTCACTACATGTAAAGCTATCTTTAGGAGGAGGTAGTTCTTTAAAAACACACAAGAAGAAAAAGCATCTCACAGTCAAAGGATCAAGGCAGTTATGAAGATCAAGGAAGAGAGGAATCCCACAATGCCACACTTATAATTATGATCTGGCTTATGGACAGCTTTATGATGTTTTTAATGGGATTTTTTTCATGATTATAGAGAAAACAGCAAGCAGCATGTCACGGTTGTAATTTTTTTCTCCCGCAGAGAATACAAAGAAGGCTCAGATGGTTTCAGCTTCTCTAGGCAAGGAAACGTCAAAGTTTTCAATGCAGACAGAGTCCTTACGAGGGATTTGTCTTAAGGAAGCATACTTCTGCTCCTTTTTCTGTCGCCATGTATACATTTACAGTTTTCCTTCCTGCTCAAGAGCATAAAACACATCTGCCCAGACATAAGAATTGCTCCCATCCCTTTATTCTCTCCCTCTCTTCTGTTGATGCTTCACCAATTGACTTATGCTAACATTTCACTAATGTTAATCCTCTCTTAGTTTGGGGGGATTTAGGCATTAACAAATCTCTTAAATGAGATTGATCCCAATGCAGATACTTAGTTATGTATAGTTCCAGTATAACCTTTGTTATCTTCCTTTCCGTAGTTCCTGTGATCTGTTAGATCTTATTCTAGTCTCTACTTTCTTCATTTTTATTGCTGAAGTCCAGATAGATTAAAGCCTTTGTGTTTCCTTTGTATATAAAAAAAACCCCCCAAAACCTACTTACCAAATGCAGAAAGAAAATCCTGTGTTGCATTCAATTCACTTTCTATGTAACTGCTGTAAAACCTCTTCATTACTGAGATTACACTAGAAGCTTTGTAGTTGTAAGATTACTGTTGATTTTCTTGTTACTTGCATTTAATATTGCTTGTTCTCTCATATCATACAATACATTTTTTAAAAATACATAGACAAAATAATTAGAATGTACATAAAAATTAATATGTTTTAGATGGATTAAGCACTGAATGTTTTTTAGCAGGTCTCGTATAAGACTAGAATTTAAGCACCAGCTTCCAGGCCAGTGGTTATTAGTGGGAGCTTACAGTACCACCCACCAGCAGTCCGTCAGCTGAAAAAGTGCTGTTTCGGGGCAGTGTGGTGTTAATACAGCAGCTGGCACATCAACTTTCGATGACCTGCATTAAGAATATCGCAACTGCCACACTGGAGCAATGATCATCTTACGGCCTGTGTCTGATGTTGCCTGCACCAGATGTTTTAGAAGTTGCAGGACCTGGGAAAACAAATACATGAGAGAGGCTTCTTCCTATCCCAAAGCAATTGAAAACTTGGCTTATGCCCTTATGCGTGTTTATTTACCAGCTAGCGCGTTTCACCGTAGCACATAAGATTTAGCTAATGTCTCTGTCGAGTGCACAGCCCTCTAGTGAAGCCCAGTCTGTCGGATGGGTAGTAACTACTGCTAGTAGTAGTCTTGCGTTACTTGGACTTGCACGTAAAGCACTGCACACCAAATGGCCTTTCTGTTGTCTGTATCCTCTCTGAACCACTGCTTTATACTGTGATTGTTTTGTAAATGACAAAAGGCACCATGCTTATTAGTTTTACTAGCTAGTATCATCCAGGGCTACACATTTTAAAAACTGGAAATAGAGAGAGAGCCTTTCAGTCTGAAGCCAGGCACAGACTAGCACTAGTTTATGTCAGGTTTTGTTCAGAAACGTAACTGAGGATATGTAGTGATAAGAATATAGTGCTATTACCAGTTGAGTGTGTTGTCTAATAGGTTCTATCATCTAGGAAAACATTTGGCTGTTACACTCCCATAAAACTCTCATTTTTTGTTTGGTTTTGGTTTTGGTTTTTTTTTTACCCCCAATACAGCTTCATTAGTTTTCTTGCCTTTCTTTCCATTGGGACTGTTACATTTGGTGGTAGGTAAAATGTATTGTCTAGGCTTTAGTAAAAATGCTGTTAAGAAGATATATCAGGCTGAAAACTCTTGGGCTGGGATTTTGGTTTTAATTTAGTTCACTATTCCAAAAGCAGCCACTTGAGAGGGAAGAACTCAAAGCTGCACAGGCTTTCCCACAAGGGCTTGGGAAAGCAACTTGGAAAATCACACAGCAAACAAATAAAAATCTTAATTCAGGGATGTTTCCTCAAACCAAAACTGGATAGAGGCATAGGAATGAGTCCTGACATTCATATTTATGTTTCCTTTGTACACCTGAGTTCTGAAGAGTTTCGGATTCTAAATCCCAGTTTTGGTCTAAGGTAGCGAGACTGTAATAAAATTCAGCAAGCAAACCACAGAGTATGGTTTAAACACCCTTCTCCAAGTGGCTAAATTTTAATTCTCTAGACAGCTTTTTATTTTGTAAGGCTCAGTCTTCATAGCAGGAGGAGCTATTTGGGACTTTTATGTGTATTTTGATATTGGAGTATCATTTTGAACATAACCAGGTACTTGGGAAGGAGCAAGGACCTTGGAAGGACCTGTCCAATTTACGCCCTCTGCTCTGCTGTTTGCGACTTTTGTTTCCTTTATAAAGCCACCAAGAAAATTGCAGCCTACTCTTGTTTTCTAATATCACGGGCCAGAATTAATTTATGCAAGCACTTCATGTCCCTTGTGTTTAGTTACTGCAGAAGTCTTTCTCCTGTGCTAGACTGAACTGACCTTGTTGTGACACCAGTCATGCCCTTTTATATCCCATTTTATAATGTTAGAAATTGAATTCGATATGCATTAGGCTCTGAAAATGGATCTGTGAGTTTAATGACAAAGCGTGCAAAGGAAAAATATTTGATTCCTATACTTGGGAGTTCAATTGCCCAGTTCTGGCCAGTAGCATGCAGTGAAAATTGGATTTCCACTGCTGCATGATTTAAAATTATATTAACCAATAAAAGGCTGCTGACAAAAGCAGGGTTGCCAGTAAATACTACCTTATGCTGCTGTTTTCCCTGTCTATAGCCTGCCTTACCTCAGATTTTAAAAAAGCTGTACTTGAAGTTGGGTGATCTGCATATCAACGTTGAGACCGTTTCCTGATATTTTAAGAAGTAAATGCTCAGAAGATCTGTGCAGATAATCTGACTCTTTTGTCGCCCTTTTGCACATAAGACATCACATCTTACTGTGCATGAAGACACTCAGGTCAGCGTAGTTGCTGTCTACTTCTTTCATAAGCAAGAGAAAGCCTGATAAAGAACATCATTTTCTGTTACAGTATTTTCATATCCGTGTTAAAGCTCCATTGAATTTACAGTGTGATAGCGTCATTTGCTGAATCCTCAGACTTTTACTCAATGCTAAGTGTCAGTTTCGGAAGGAACAAAATGTATGTGGTATCTATTTTCAGCACTGTTCAGGAAAACGTTTCATGGCCTTCAGTGGGTTTTAAACAGAGGCTTAAATACTGTTCTGGACAGAGACAAATACTTAGTTAGAGCCTGAACATATAACCCTAACACTTCATTGGTGTTTGTGCTAAGCATTCCTGTTGCAGTGGACCTCCCCAGACATCAGACAATAGTCCTGTAATGACTGAAGAAGAAAATGTTGCTGTGTTGTGTTTAGTTTAAAGAAAAATAAAATTAAATTTAAAAGTACCTTGGTGATGCACATTTTCCAGTGCCTCATTTCACAAGAAAGAGGTGCTTTAGCAGGGCAGGATATGTCAGCTGTCTATTCCTCTGTCTTGTTAGTCATGTAACTCAGACCAGTGTTTTTAGGACGAGAAGAAATGGCCTCAAGTTGCGGCAGGGGAGGTTTAGATTGGATATTAGGAAAAATTTCTTTACTGAAAGGGTTGTCAGTCATTGGAACAGGCTGCCCAGGGAGGTGGTGGAATCAACATCCCTGGAGGTGTTCAAAAAACACGTAGATGTGGCACTTTAGGACATGGTTTAGTGGGCATGGTGGTGTTGGGTTGACAGTTGGACTTGATGATCTTAAAGGTCTTTCCAACCTAAATGATTCTGTGATTCTGAATGTAAAGCTTCTTGCTGTAGGGAGGCAGCCCAGAGTGGCTGCTCTCTTCTGCACTCTGCTGCTCAGAGCCACTTTGGGAAAACCAGACACCAGAAAACCAGTATTCTCGGAGCACAGTTCATCCCATCCTGGGCATGAGAAGATGAAACTCTTTCTGGAGGGAGCCTGTTTTTTGCGTGTGCTGTCTCTATCTCTTGTTCTTTCTCTAATTAAGTAGGAGAGAGGAAACTACTTTGGAGTAAGCATGTCTCTGGTGAGCTAATCCAGAGCAACTGTGTTGCCTGCAGTCTGCGTTCTCATGTATTTTGCAGAAATGGCTCTGTATAGACTGATTCTTGGAATGAGGTGTGCATTGCTCTGCAAGTAGGTTGCACAGTACGTTCAGTTGTTTCTGCTCAACATCTGCAGGATTACACTCATTTTTCTGTGTCACTCATAGGAAGCGGTAAAAAATCAGCCCAAGCTGAGTAGAAATCAATGGCAAACCAGAATACTGGTGTTTTCTGTTGTCTTTGTAAATGTCTGCAGGACTCTGGTGGATGAAGTTCACTTGTGCTCTGAACAAAGCTGTCCAATGCCCATGACCTCTTCCCACGCATCACTCTGCAGTAAAGCTGTGAGTGACTTGATTCAATCCCTCTTGCTATATACGTGGCAGTGTCGTGCTACGGTATGCACGGCATACTGCAGAAGACCATCTTCCTTTTCTCAGTTTTCTGAATTCACCAAAAAAATGGGAAGTGACTATGGTAAGAAAAGTGCTTTCTCTTGAGCGTAGAGCAGGTGCCATAGAAAGCTCTGAACTTAAACAGTTCATTTTCAATAGCTGTTGTTACTGGCATTCTTTATTTTCTCATAGGCAAAAGCTCCTTTCCGGTGCCACTGGTAACAACTTGCCTCATAATCAGGAATTAGTAACTCTTTTAACATTTTACAAGAGTTAAGGAGTCAGTGTACCTTTCATAAGGCTTTTCAAGTTGAAAGGGAGGAAGGGAGGAGTCGATATCTCTGTAATATAAACCAGTTTGTGCGCTGGGAGGGTGACCTCTGCTGCAGGTGTGGAGGACAGTAGGCACATGGTGCAGGATATTTCCTGCTGTCCTGACATCACACAGCTGTGCGTTGGACTTTTTCTTCTTAAGGCCAAACTTAGAGGAATCAGTAGGAAATCAGCTTCACTCTTTTTAGCTAAACTGTTTTTTTTGTCTGTCTTTGCTTTTATCCCTGTGTTTGATGCTTTAACATTCTCTGTTCTTTAAATCTGTACTTGAATGAAGCCAGGAAGAATCCAACTGTGTATTTTAAAGGCCCGCATTTTCCATACTTTTTTGTATGAAATAACAACATTTATTTGTTTTGCCAATTATTCATTTTTCTACACAGTGCACAGAGTTGTTTGTTAAGAGCTGTGCCACTTGTTTTTTATTTTCTAGCGGTGTCTCTAATCCCACATCATGGGTTTAACTTTATTGAAATCATACATAGCACCACTTGCCACCCGCTTTTAAAAACCTTTGTTTAATTCTTTTCAAAACAAACAGATTTAAATGTTTTTCCTTTGATTTTTAGACTCTGTCGGGGTTGCCAGATCAAGACTCTTTCTACGACGTCGTGGACTGTCTGGAAGAGCTAGGCATTGAAGCTATTTCACAGAGACACTTGAACAAGAAAGGAACAGACTTGGACTTAGTTGAGCAATTTAACATTTATGAGGTAACATAACATGCCCTGTTTTATGCATCTTACAGCTTGTGCAGACTTCAAAGCCAAGAGGAAGGGGGGAATGTAACCTAGGTGAAATTTGGTTATCTATTTTATTTTAAAAGGAAAACATCTGGTTGCTAGAAGTATTACACACATTCGTATATGTGCCCTGCTACGGTACGTAGCTGCGTTTAATGCAAATGCATTTCGTACTAAAGCTGGGGCATACTCCAAGGCAAACAAGCGTATTTACTAGCCTCCTTAGAGGCAGTTCTGCCTGCAATTAAAACTTTCTCAGACTGGTAGTTACACATCCTGAAGTAAGTAGAAGTTCTTTCCATATGCAAAAGTATTCAGCTCATGAAAAAGGTTCGGCTGAGCTCAGGTTCACAAATACCACTTGTTCTGCAGCTGAATACCCAGCAAGTCCTTGTTTACGAGTTTACACTGGACCAGATCCTATACAGTTTGCAGCAATGGAGTAATGAATGACTCCACATTCACCACCTAAGTATAAAATAACTACTTCAGAAGTATTTATATGTAAGGGTAGGATATCCAGTTTCTTAATTATTAGCCTCTTTTCAGACTTTGGGAAGGGTTGGAGTGGGGAGGCTTAGGCTGAAGTTAATGTAATGTAGATGTGAATTTGTGTTCTGATGTGATGAAATGAAATGACTTTATCTCGCTCCGAGTCCAGCGAAGGATTTGGTAGATTTGATTCTCCATTTTCTTCCTCAACTCTACACCCATGTCACTTCACTAACTTGAGCAGAGTTAAGTTTTATATACAGCAGTTTGCAGGAAGAGTCGGGCCAAAATAAGAACATGAGAATGAGAGGGCTCCATGTTCTTCTTTCTTTTTCTATTGTCAGAGGCATCAGCTCGTAAAATCCCTTTTAAAACATGATCATTAATCTTAAAAGCAGGTTTTTTAGCGCATGCTGTGCCTACTGAAAGACTTGATTGCAAAATTAGCAGTTGGCTTAGTCGGGTACCAGCTTTTTCTTGATGACCAGACTAAATTTAGACATGCTGTCGTGGTTTAACCCCAGATGGCAACTAAGCACCACACAGCTGCTCCTTCCCTCCTCACCACCCGCAGTGGGATGGGGGAGAGAATCGGACAAAAAGTAAAACTCGTGGGTTGAGATAAAGACAGTTTAATAGGACAGAAAGGAAAAAAATAATAATAATGATAATAATAATAAAGTGACAATAATAATAACAATAAAAGAATTGGAATATACAAAACAAATGATGCACAATGCAGTTGCTCACCAATCACTTACCGATCCCCTCACCCCAGCCAGCTCCCCCCAGTTTATACTGGAAAAACTCACAACTCCTGGTTAGACTATGCATGTTCTTTCTTTTTTCTGCCAATGTTGTTCTTTATCTGAAAAATCTTTTCTTCTCCACTGAAATAGATTTTACACCCTAAGCAGAGATATCACACTTCCCCCTGCCTTTGTTTTGTTAAAGTCACTTCTGGTAAGAATTATCAGAATAACAAGACTGATAGAAACAGGAAGATAGGCATTCTTCTGATCACCCACATCACTCTCTTCTGCACCCCTACCTATTTGAATGGATCTTTCTCACATAAAGATTACATAAATGTTATGCTGCATTTCAGATGAGATCCACCAGTAACTTTGTTGTTTCTGCCAGCAATATCTCTCCTCACGTCCCCTAAGGTAGCACTTGCTCTGTTTCTGTTAGAGGTATGTCACACTGGCATCCCAGCTGCATGCTGTAGTTCAAGATACTAGGTGTTGCACCTGTATTTTACTCCTCTACTATTTTCAGCTGATGAGCTCCCATCCTGTGTCAGAAGTTTCTGTCAAATGTCATTGTGGCCATGCTACTCTCAGCATCATCCTTTTCTGATATTATACATATGTTCCCCTCTATTGACGGTGCTTCTGAACTGGCAGGAAATACTGAATTTTCCACTGAAAAGCATACGTGAAAGTAATCCTGCTAACCTAAAAATTGGAAGGCTTAGAGGAGATGTGTAGTCTGTATTTTTTCTTTTAATCCGTTGTGGTACCAGTTCACAGAAATAGTTTTGTTTGTTAGGTTTTTTCTTTTGTTTACTTTGCAGGGAGATATATGAAAATGGAGATTTTTAAGAGGAATGCAGTTACATACGTATCTGCTGATCTCTTCCTTGGCTGGGAAGAAATGATGGTGCTGTTCTAAAATACTTCCTAAAGTAGTAGACAGTAACTTCCACTCGATCATTACAAATGTCATGTCTGAACATGAGGAAATGTTCAGTCATTCAATGCATGAGAGTTTTTTCTGTTGATTTCACTAGAGCCAAGGCTTTATCTAAGTATTTTGGAAGGAAATAAAGAGCGCTAGGTGTCCAACACTGCTCAGCTTCCTTGAAAATTAAGTCCTACATAAAAAAACTCCAAACAAACTAGGAGATATATAAATGTGTTGCTACAGGTCCTGTACTGTTCTATACAAGGCGTCAGTATGTAATTCCATTGTTAGAACTGCTACACTGCGCTAATGGATAGTCAGCAACTTCTAGGGATAGCTATAGAAATGCTGACGCTAATAGGGGTTAATGATGTTGAGATCCGTTAAGTTTTAAAGCCTGGGTGTGAAGAGCGGCGGTACCTAAAGGCACCGTGTCCGAAGCGTCGCCTTTCTTCCTTTCTTTCTCAGATGACGCTGAGACACGAGGATGGAGATGAGAGTGCTGACCCCCCTCCCAGCGGGCGCAAGGACCGGCGACGGGCCAGCCTCGGCACTAGCGAGCGAAGGGGCTTAGAACGCCGACGGAGCCGCAGGCACTCGGTACAGAACGTCAAAAGCACTTTATCGGCCCCTGCGAGTCCCTGCAGCCAGTCGAGTCCTAGCTTCGTGCTAGGCCACGGGCAGCGCGTCGAAGATCTCAGTGAGAGGTAAGCGCATGAGCTGGGGAATACTCCTTTCTTTTCCCCTATTAGTTTCCATTACGTTCATTGTGCTTTATTAACCTGACAGACTTTTATTTTCTTTATTTCCCTCTTTCCGTTGAATTAAAAAAAAAAAAAAAGCTTATTTAGAGTTAAAACAAAAAAAACCACCAACAATGAAAAGAAATGGATTTGTAGTTGACTTATCTACATAGCCAAGTTCTTTGGCACCATCATACCCTAAGCAAATGGATCCAAACCACATGAGGTAGAGCATTTGATATGAGAACTAACCAAGGGTAATTTCATCCATTGACAGATTTTATATTCAATATACCCACATAATAGAAGATTGTAACAAGGCCATAGTCACATTAATGCAGAGCTATTTGTCCCATGTGTGTTACAGTTCATTCTTTTTTTTTTTTTTTTCCTTTTTGCAATCAGCTTTCCAGCATAAATATTTTCCTTGGAGGCTATGCTGTAGTAGTGAATATATCTAATGTTTTATAATTAGTGAAAGAGAGACAGTAATGACTAGTTGAGCAGCAGCCTGCAACACTGGAGTCAGTCGAAGCTACCGTCATTGCGAGTCCCGTAACGGTTGGCTTGGGCTATGCATGCTTAGGAAAAAAGAGAGCTGCAGATCCTCAGCATGTCTGACTACTGCCTAAGAAGGCTGAAATTAATTTTGTCTAAGTGAAATGTCTGATCAGCTCATCTCCCTTTGATGTCAGTGGCGTGCAGCAAGCACTGGTAGGCCTTCAGTTATCTAATGTATTCTACATGCCTGAAATTTCAACCAAGCTGAATCACGCTCTGAAACTGGCTGTTTCTCTGTGTTGACTACAAAGGGAATGTGGCTGACTAGCTCAGGTGAAGATCCTGCACTGCAGATAGCTAAAGCTGGACACTGGCATCCAGCGGCTGAAGGTGCAATTTGAAAAACCGAAGCGTGCTCCACGAAGAGCGTATCTCGTGTTGATCATAACATTCGGGAAGTTCTTTGGAGGTTTCTGTTGGTTAGCACTGGATGTGAACTTAGAGCCTTAAAATCCTGCATTACGTGTAAAGCAGCCCTTCTTGCAAAGCAAACTGAGTAGAATAAAGTTTAATGGCTTCAGGCAATATGAAAATAGAAGACTCCAGATAATTTAAACAGTAGTTGCATGTCGTATACCTCATAATGGCTTTTTTCTTTTCTTGTTTTTTTCCTTCTTGCATTTGGCAACACATTCATGCTTGTTTTCTTTCACCTTCTGTTGGCCGGGTCTTTAGTGGGCTGGCAGCTGAGAGCCCCGTAGTCTTACAGGCTGCTGACAAGGATGACAGTGCGTTTGAGGCCGAGTTTAAAGCATCTTCAGTGTGAGTACAGCTGGGGGCTTCAGCCGCTCTGCATGGGATGCCTCGTGCATGATCTCAGGCCCGGCTTCATGACTTACAAATGTGGCTGGGGATCTGTATCTGTGGATGTGGAGCAGATATTGATTTATTTTTTAACTGATGAATTTGGGTTGGAAATGAAGAGATGCTTCAATTCTACAGAAACTGCTGATTCTCAAACTGTAATTAAACAAATACAAGTCATGCAGGACAACAACTTCTACCGATATGTTTTCTCACTATTAATGTTTGCTTACTAGCTTTATTTTGCATTCTTCAGTAACTCCTAATGAATTTGTGTTTGAGCTGATTTTTAGTATTGGGGGAGTAGAAACATGGCAGATGAGTTTCGTAAGTTCTTTGAAATATTTTTTCACCGACATAGCATAATTTCAATAATTATTCTACTATTTTGAAAAAAACCTACCCAGTTCTGCTCCACACCCCCTTTGACAGTGACATAATTTAGAGCATAATTTAAGTTTAAAACCAGGAAAGAAGTCTTCATTTAAGCAGTCAAATTTAATTTCATGTTGCAGTTATCTTTATAAAATTCCTCAACACCCCCCCCCACACCCACACACCACC